>NW_016169810.1:4573-16802 GCF_001687245.7 Rhagoletis zephyria
ATGAAGTATGCAAACGTATGTGCATTTAAATCATTTCAAATCGGCAAATATTTTTTCAAAATCTGCTTCTAAATCATGTGCAATATTTTTTCTAGCCATGGAAAATGATGAGATATTCTTTTTTTGAGATCATGAATAAAAAGACGTAGTTTAGTTTCAAAGCATAAAATATTTTGCGACAAAATATAGAGACAAATTCAAGTTTTGCAAATGTTCTGTCATATCGGTAAAGAACATTAAGTCAGAAAGCCAATTTTCATTATCCAATTGCGGGTAATGTTCCGATCTCAATTTGCGTATGTGTATATAAAAAGAATAAAATAAAAAAAAACAACACAATGGAAAAGATGCAGTAATTGTTTTAACTTTTCGGGCAATATTTTAGTCTTATGGTTTGGTTTTCATACCCACAGCGTTAGATACATCAATTTTATGTACAATTTTCCCTGAATGAATAATGTGACATATATTTTATTTTTATTTTTGTTTTAAGTAATCGGTATGTATTTTATTTTTACTAGTATTTTTAATCTCCGTTTTGTACTATACAAGATCTATGATCTTATTGTACTAATGTTTTTTTTNATTTAGCCGCAATGCGTATGTCAAAGGTTGACTGCCTCTTTTTTATGTCGAAAAAACATTCAAATAAAACATTTGAATAATCATATTGTAAGCATTTATTTTTTCAATTTTCATGCGTCATCATCAATAGTGGTGTTGGTACATTCTACACATTGTGAAATATGCTTGCAATGTTTTCTGCAAACATTTTGTTACAATTAATACAGCAAATTTTTGTCTTATTATTCCTGGTACATATTCCTCTAGCAAATATAATCCTAATTTTCTCCCACTTTTTCTACTACCCTCAATTGCATGACCGCAATGGGCATGCAGAAAAATGAGGTTATGTAAGTGACATAACCCTATATTTATTTTACCATGATGCTCCTCCATGTTGCTTTTCTCATTCAGAAAAACTAATGGGTGGATTACAGATGGCAACGGAAATTCAGTTGCATTGCCAGAGGCTGATATGGTATTACAGATGGCAATGGAAAGCTAGGAACTACGTTGCTATATTGTCAACTGCATTTTTATGGTTATCACGGAAGTTAGAATAAAAAGAATACATTTTTTCAACTGTTTCTGCTGCTTATTTTCACTCAAGTCTCAATTTCTGGTAGTTCAAAATTCTATCATCTTAAAATGTATAACACTTAACTGTAGTTATCCATAATGTACAATTTCATTACAATAGCGTTGTCCATCGGTCAACTGCGGTTGCTTTGCAAACTATAATCGACTCATAAGCTTCGAGCAAGTCGAAGATTGAAACACGCATTAAAGCTGCATAAACTTTGTATGTAATTACTTTAAAACAGGGACGGTAATAATTTTTTATGAGTAAATAATTTTTATGTGCATCACCCGCGCAATGTATACCTGTCCAACAGCAGCATTGGAGGTTATTATCAAGCTTGCGCCACTGCACATTAGCATAGAACAGGCAGCCAAACGATCTCTAATGAATTTCGCCGAAGAGGGTTGTGGAAGACAAATAGTGGTATCATCTTCAAGTATGGAATCACTCAGGGCCCAACTAAACCTGACCCAATTCCCACGAGATGATGTCTAAAAATCATTGGTTTCGATAGAAAATTCAAAGTAGAATACTAATAAGACAAGTTGGAATGATGTAAAAACAAATAAATACTCCTATATGTGCCCCCTTATTTGGTACACAGGCAACTCAAAAACACCCGAAGTCATCTGAGCGGTATTAGTGCTAGTAGTATATGTTTATAATAATAAATATATATGAAATTTGAGGGTGATTAATAAATTTTTAAAAACTTTACAGCACAAAAACAAAAACAAATCGATTTAATAATTTTCCAAATATCTCGAAAACGCATATCGAAATTCCCTATGAAAATAAATATTAAAAGAAAAATTCCTGAAAAATTTTTCACGTGCACATTTTTTTATTAAAAAAAAATTAGTTTTTGAAAATATGCCGTCTCAAAATAAATTAAAATAAAATCACAATGGTAGCTCTGAGTATTGCGCAATATTTAAGTATAGTATTATGAGGTGCACTCTACAATAATTTAAGATATGAATTTCATTTACACTGAAGTTGAGTAAAATGAGTACAGAACAATTTACAAATTTTTTTTTTTAATTTTGAGTGCATTTTTGTAGCCCATTAAATTAGTATAATAAAGTGCAAGTTTAAAGCTACTGCAAAATTGCGTTGATAATATTTTTTATGCTGACGGCTTTTAGCACTTTTTTATTGAAGAAAATGCCCAAAACCGTTTTCAACGAAAATTTAAAAAAAAATAACGCCGGTTTTGCAATTGCTTAAAACTTGCACTTTATTATACTAAAATTTAATGGGCTACAAAACTGCATGCTCAAAAAATTCTGAAAAAAATTTAAAAAAATTTTAGATTTGTAATGTACAAATTTTGCTCAACTTCGGTGTAAATAAACTCATAACTCAAATTATTGTAAAGTGCACCCCATATTACTATACATACTTAAATATTGCGCAATACTCCGAGCTACCATTGTTTATTTTTCAATTTTTTTCGAGATGACATATTTTTTCAAAAACTATTTTTTTTTTTAATCTAAAACGCCAATACTTTGTTCCGGCTGTGTGTATTCTACTTCTTTATCGAAGCAGCCGGCAACATCCTAAGCGAGCGTTTCGGTAAAGAAGTAGCAACAAATTTACGTAGCACGGAAATTCTCTTGATAGTTGCGAAACTGCTGTTGCTTTTGTTGACGCTGTGACCTTTATCTATGACTCCTGGCAGGATCGCTAATATATCGGAATAAGATATTTTATTTAAAATTTTATTTTCTTTATTGTTTAATCGTGTTGAAAGTTTATTCATTAATAAACAAAAATCTTATTTTTCAATAACAAACATATTCATAGAACAATAAATTTAACTCCAAGAATATAAACAAGTGTAAAAACATACAGTTCAATTACCTTACCTGGCGTTTCGCCGCTATAACCCACATCAAGGCCTTATGCTGTTGCAACCGGTCATATCTTTAGCGATTACATATTTCAACCAAACATAATCTACGCAAACTGTTAACGTTTCAACGCAAAACCATATACGGTTACTCACAAAATTGAGCGTACGGCTCTTTTTTGGTAATATTTGCAATGTTTTGCATGCTAAAAGCCTTTTGTTCATTTTATATTAAAATATGGCTTATATTTTAGCAAACCCCATTTAAATCCAAGAATGAAACAGTTTACGAAAATTAAGAAAAATCTGCATAGTTTCAGCAAAATCGCGAACTCTTTAATACGAATTTCTCGAAAGAATTCGGGTATGCAGTTTTATAGCCCGTTAAATTTTAGTAAAATAATGTGCAAACTTCAAATGTCTGCAAAATCGAGTTGATTTTTGAGAATTTTTTTTGCTGACTTACGCGTTTGTTTCCATATAAAAAACACCAACACCAATGTTACCACCTTCTCAACAGCAGCAGCAGCAGCAGCTACCACCGCATTTAGCAACCATATGTGCAAGCATGAGCAACAAAGGCAGCTAACGGGTTTCAGTTGACTTTTACTTCGGAGTATCATTGAAATATAGTCATATCTAGTTGTCAGTCACTCTGTCGTCGAGAAGTATTGTGTTCAACAATCAATTCCATGAACCGATTAATTGCAGTCCCAAGATCATTCGTTGCGTCATCATTTAGATACCAGAAAGTAAAATCAGGCCTACAGCTATTACAACAACAACAACAACTGACGCAGCAACAGTGACAAAAGTTATTTTCAGTTTTGCTGTCACAGGTAACGAAAGAATAAAATTAGTAGTTGTTTTTAATTTTTTTTTAAGTTCGTATCTGAAGCCCTTTAGTTTATTCATTCAGCTGTTATGAATATTTTATAAGTTACTCTTCGACTTTGTTTATTTGTTTTAAAAATCAAAATTATTAACAAAAACAACACGATTAATTTAAAATTTACTAACAAATTAATTTATAATTGATTAGTTTTATCCATCTACCAGTTTCAATATAATTAAATTTTAAAACCAAATTTTTTAAAAGAAATTTAGAATAATTAATGTTAACTGATATAAATAATTTTATATTAATTTAATTAATTTTTATTAACATTTATTTAAACTTTAAATAATTTTTTTGTATATAAATATACATAAATGCTATTTGTGTTAATTAAAACTATTATTACTTATATTTATTTTGTACACTTCTCCAGTTTATTTCAAAATGCAAAAATCACCAATACGTACACGCAACTTCACAACAACAACAGAAAATCAACATGAAACAACAGAAAATCAAATGTCTGCAAAATCGCGTTGATTTTTGAGATTTTTTTTGCTGGCTGACTTACGCGTTTGTTTCCATATAAAAAATTGTCTGAATTTTTTTTGAGAGTAACTGTATGTATCTTTCCAGAGGGACCAACACCAATATTACCACCTTCTCAACAGCAGCAGCAGCAGTTACCACCGCAATTAGCAACCATATATACAAGCATGAGCAACAAAGGCGTATGATGTATGCGTGTAGGGGTTGTTTTTTGTTTAGGTTAAGCAAAGCAAACTGTGCGACCATTCCTATTGCATTCCCACGACAGCCGGTTCTACGTACCGGAATGACTCGGGTTTTACCCGACCAAGGGCTGTTGTTTCGGCGATCTAACCCCGTTTAGGGCGGCGAAGTATCTTAGAAGTTGTTCGTCCATAGGGCTACATTTGGTACGCATTCTTCTGCTCAGGGCTGGCATCGAGTCAAACCCAGGGCTAGAAACCTACACCTGCTGTGTATGCCAGAGACGACTACACCACAACTCCACCTCAGTCAAGTGCAATGCTTGCGACAGGTAGAGTCACCTCAGAGTCTGCTCAGGCCTACGGACACATCGGCAGTGGACCCCTGCTACTCAAACAGAGCAGCTTTCACAGCTAACCCCAGTCCACCTCAGCAGCTCACCACAAACACCACAGCACCACAACACAACGACACAATACACCACACCACAACCACGACAGACCACACAAAAGACACAACCGCACCACCACCCACACGCCGCCGCCAACAAATCCTGGTTCCTCCTACAATCTGCACGGTATGTCAGACCAGGATATTCCGTAACGTGACATCAGTCAAGTGCAACACCTGCCTTGGCTGGTGCCACTTTAGGGCATGTTCAGGGCTGTACCCCACGCGCGATTGGACGAGGAACTTCGGTTGCAAACCCCAATTGCGACTCCACCCACTATCACCACAGGCCGGCAACCTCCACAGCAGCGCACACAACCAATGGCGGCAAGACCACACACGTCCCTCACACCCCGCATAACAACACGTCTCCCGAACCACATGAAGCTTCTTCAATTTAACTATAACGGACCTCAGAGCAAGATCGAGGAGATAACCGTCTTCATGGGAGGGCATGGTGTATTGATAGCTACGGTCCAAGAGCCGAAGTTGCACAGCAATCCAACGTTGTTGAATTGTGCTGGATACATGGATAATGGTGGTGGCTTAGCGTTCATCACGCACCACACCGCAGGGATACCGCCCTAGAACGTCAGTGCATTGCTATCCGGTCAGGAGATGTTGAGCCCGAAATATTTAACGTGTACATATCCCCTGTCACTTGCTGCCCGGCAGGATATAACCCTGATATAGGTGCGCTCCTCAGAGGTGAAAACCGTATGGTAGTAGGTTACTTTAATGCGCACCACGATCTTTGACATTCAAGCCTGTCAAACGATCGTAAGGGAACAGACAGAGCAGATAGACGATTCGAGATTCTGCACAATGAACGACGACTCACCCACCAGGATTATTGGCAGCTGCTGCAGCTTGCCAGACATAACAATAGTCAGCGCTGGTCTGATAAACAGGGTATCATGGCGACCTATGCTGACTTTGGCATCAGACCATCTGCCCATAGTCATCTCGATCGATAAACCAACCGACTTTGCTTCCCCGGACCTATATCAACTTTTCTAAAGCTTCGCGGAATTTACTCAGAGCACCTTCGCTGCGCTCCAAACACCAACCGACGTCCACCTTGGTAAACGTAAGTTCCGCAGGGTTGTCACTGATGCTGCACCTCGCTTCGTACCGGCAGGATGCATCACGGACCCCCGTCCAAACTTCCCTGCTGAAACGGCTGTTCTAGCCGATGAGCGTGACAACCTTAGTCAGGCCGATCCCGGAAATCCCCGTATTAGGGATCTCAAGGGGGAGATTCGGCAGCTTGTGAACGTACATAAGCGGAAAAAGGTGGGAAGAGCATCTGAAGACTTGCAACTTCACCTCTGGTGTGAGTAAGCTTTGGTCAACCGTGAGGTCACTGTCCAATCCGACGACAGGGTCAAAATCTCCTTTCCCCGGTAGCGAAGACACTAGAGGCCTTGCTGCTCCCGTATTTCACGAACCACCTGACCCCAGCGAAGCATCAGCATGGTTCCCGTAAAGTGCACAGTACAACAACAGCACTTAACGCCATAAACACTCAGATAACACGTGGCCTTAACCGCAACCGTCCCTGTGAGAAAACTATTTTAGTAGCGCTGGACCTGTCAAATGCGTTTGACACCGTCATCCACTCCACGCTACTAGAACATATAGAGGCTTCCTCTCTCCCACAGAGGCTCAAACGGTGGTCGGAGAATTATCAGAGTGGTCGATACTCGTCGGTAATGTTCAGAGACAAATCGAGCAAACTCGCGAAAATAAAACAGGGGGTTCCGGGTGTCCTTTCCCCGCTACTGTTTAACTTTTACATTTCAAAGCTCCCTCCACCAGAGGGAGTCTCGATTGTCTCTTACGCCGACGATTGCTCGATCATGGCGACTGGGAATGGCATTGATGACTTGTGTTCGAAAGTAAACGGGTACCTCTCCGAGTCAGTCTCGAGTTATGTAGACTCCAGACCTGTGAATGCCGTTCTGCCTCGGGAGACTAGAACCACAATAGCCCATCTTCGCTCTGGCTACTGCAGCAGGTTAAACTCGTACCTGAGCAGACTAAACGCAGATGTACCAAATGAGTGTCCGGCATGCGGAGAGACACCCCATGACTCGAAACACCTCTTCATAAGCCCGAAAAATCCGACAACCCTAACGCCTTTGTCCCTGTGGACCGACCCTATTGAGGCTGCACGCTTCTTAGGGCTGCCGTTAGTGGAACTTGACGACAGCGACTGAGATATTAACCGATCTGGGCGGGCTTTTTGTAGCCATTAAAACAACAACAACAAAGAATGTATGTGCATTTTGATTTACTTAAATACATGTTAACGGAACGATGCTTTGAACTTAACTAACGTTCTTCTTGTGTTACGTTTGCAGGTTTTTTTGGGTGTATCGATAAGCTTTTGTGCTTTCAACACATGCTCAAAATGGGATTGGCTGCCACTGATCTACATACATATTACTTCATGCATTTTTCCAACATCCGGCATGTGCCGAAAATCATGCTTATGGGGAATTTACATGAATTCACTTTCACGGGCGATTAGTTGAATCAAAAGTTGAAGGAAAGTAGGAAGCCGACCAACTTCATTGAAAGCGATTAGTTGAAAGGACGTTTACACCAGGCGATTGTTGTTTTCAACTAAAATTTGCCTGAAAAATCGCCTCATGTAAATTCCCTATTAGCAACTTTTATTTCTTCTGAAAGTGCTGTCAAATCGAGTGTTGCCGTGTGACAATGATCGTAACTTTGTGTAAGAAGATAAAAAATATCGTTGAATTAAATATCAAAAATGGTTGAAATATATTATTTTACTTAATATACTAATGGCCGTTTACTCAAGTAACCTTTAATTTAAAGCTCACTTTATATTTAAAGGTTGCATTAAAATATATTGCTATGTAAAGCATTTCAATTATCGGTTTTTGACACGATTGATAGAAATAGAGATTGCGCCCATCGCAGTACCTCTAATCCGCTCTTTGTGAATTTGAAAGAATCAGCTGTATGCGTGACGTCATCTTGGTGCAATTGTTGATTGAAGAAAACCAAATAACGATTTAAATGGGAACGGTTAAGTTATTTGACCAATGATTTCGGGCTATTGTGTCCGAATGGGTGACCCGATCAAAAAAATGTTACACACATTTGTAGCCAAGGGTCTACACTTTATTACCTAATTTTTTAATTTGCGGTCACTAATTTTTGGGTCTGAAAAATGTACTTTTTGTGAATTTCGGAGTGAGTTCTACGCAAATATACTGTGGATGGCGTAGCCGGAGTTATATGCACAAGAAGTGTTAAATACCTTTGACAATGGAAAGGTGTTCTGCACAAAAATACTGTTTATCGAGTTTACATTTCCGGTGTAAATTTTAGACCATTTTCCAATGGTTCCCCAGAGGTATGTGGAATGTTTCGAGGGACCAGGTGTGACTTTTTACAAAGTATGAACTGAGCTCTTTCCAGTGGGTTACATATCAAGACCCACGCCCCCTGCGCCTCCGCCCAGTAACCCAAAAACACTGGGCAAATAACTAAACATTTTATTGTAAAAGTGAATAAAATAATCTAAAACAAAATTTTTTTTTAAAAACAAGCTTTTATTTAACATGTACGATCAAAGGAATAAAATAAAGTAGCGAAAGATGGGCTATTGTGGTTCTAGTCTCCCGTGGCAGATGAAGCTCCGACTCGTCATTGTCCGGTGGTTGCGCGCCTAGAACGGCATTCACAGGTCTGGAGTCTACATAACTCGAGACTGACTCCCTTTGAATGCCGTTCAGGGCCTGTCGATAAGCTGATGGGTCCAGAGGTTGTTTAATGAACCTCTGTACTTCGTCCGTCAGTTCGTAGAGATGCCTCGTGACGTGCCTGGACGAGGACTCTTCTGCAAGCAGTTGCCTATTTGGGTAACCACGTCTATGAGTCCCAACAAGAAACTCTTGCAGAGCATTGTGTTGTGCTCCTTAATCGGGAGCAATTTCGCCTCGTCGTGCAGGTGGTGTTCTGGCGGTATCAGAAGGCATCCCGTCGCTGTCCGTAGTGCGGTGTTTTGCGTCGTCTGCAGCTTCATCCACTGCGTCCTACTAGCCCCCAGCGACCACACTGGTGCTGCGTAATTTAAAACCGGCCGACTTATTGCCTTGTATGTTGCCAGCAACGTTTCTTTGGCTTTGCGCCAAGTACTGCCGGTTAGCGACTTGAGGACCTTGTTGCGGCTCTGTACTTTATGGACAATAGCGGTTGCGTACGCAGAGGAGGAGAGCAGACTGTCAAAGGTTACTCCGAGTATTTTGGGGTTATTCACCGTCGGAATTGGTGTATCATCGACGTGAATTCCTAGCGGTAGCCTGACCTCCTTCGTCCAGGTGGTGAACAAGGTCGCAGAGGATTTTGTAGAGAGGGCTAGGCTCCTTGCAGTGAAGAAGCGAGAAAGCGCGGAGAGGTACCCGTTTACTTTTGAACACAAGTCATCAATGCCATTCCCAGTCGCCATGATCGAGCAATCGTCGGCGTAAGAGACAATCGAGACTCCCTCTGGTGGTTGAGGGAGCTTCGAAATGTAAAAGTTAAACAGTAGCGGGGAAAGGACACCCGGAACCCCCTGTTTTATTTTCCTGAGTTTGCTCGATTTGTCTCTAAACATTTCCGACGAGTACCGACCACTCAGATAATTCGCCGACCACCGTTTGAGTTACTAAAAGCCATTTAGTGAAAGGAGTTACTCAAACTAATGAAAATTACTAACAATTTGTACTAATTTACTTCGTTTTTAAAAAAGTTTGTCGCGCGAATAGCAAACCGGCTTTTAAATATCTGCACACATACAAACTTTTTTAAAAACAAAGTAAATTAGTACAAATTGTTAGTAATTTTCATTAGTTTGAGTAACTCCTTTCACTGAATGGCTTTTAGTAACTTTAACGAGACCTTAGCTTATTTTACTTTATTTTATTAATTTTAGTGCAGTCTTGACAAAATTTTCTTGCTAAAAAATCTTTTGTTACACTACTTTATTGTATTCCTTTGATTATACATCTTAAATAAAAGCTTGTTTTTAAAAAACAATTTTTTTTACATTATCTTATTTTGGACTTTTTAGTTTTATTTTATATAACCAGGACATACTATTTTTATTAAGGGCTGTCTCTCCATTTATGAGCGTAGTACATTTAATATAAGCGGCGCAAATCTTTTATTTATTTAATCAACAACAAACAGGATGTTTACAGACTATGTGATAGATACATACAAAGTCCTTATGGCAAGAGCCTTACTAGTAGATTTTTAAAAGTAGACTTAGAGTATGAGAAATCAAAGTCTAAGGAGGAAGAATATGCAATAAATTGCGCTAGCGTCCTCCTGAAAGAGCATTCATCCCATAAACAGTTTTAGCAATACCCACAAAAAAAAATTCATTACTGCGGAGAATGCGTGAGGGAACATTAAAGTTAATTTTCATGAGCAGGTACTGACAATCTATTGGTCCCGCACATATATCAAAGACAAAACATATTGACAACATAACACGCCTAGACTTTAATGACATGAGATGTATTAGTAAACAACGAGAGCGATAGGACGTAATAGGATCTATAAAATTCATCGAGCGCAAAGCAAAGCGCACAAAAGCTCTCTGAACGGACTCTAATCTATTATGGAGTGCATGAAACGGTCTCCAAACCGCGTACTCTAACAGGTTGAGAGTATAGGGATCAGAAAACGAAGAACAATTTCGACGAATAAAGGCCAACATTGCGAACGATTTAGAAAAGATATAATTTTTGTGAGTTGTGAAGTTGAGCTTGGAATCAAAATAGGCTCCCAGGTATTTAAATTCACTAATTGTCTTTAACGACGAGTTTGAAATGCAGTAAGATGTTGGAACAATACTGAAAACTTTCGCATAAGAAGTATAGTGACATTTACTAATGTTGAGGAACAAACGATTACGCACACACCAAGTATATAAGTTATCCAACTCACACTGGAGAATGGATGAATCTTCTTTCATTTAATTTCATAATAAATCTTCCGGTCATCCGCGTATAGAAGAAAATTACACTTGGAAAAACAGGAGGAAACTAGTAACCCCGCACAGCGTTAAAACGCCCAAGATAGAATTTCAAAAACCTTTAAACTATTCCAAATATTAGTAAAGTATAAGCGATTCGAGTGTCATATTTCTTCTAAATCCATGCAGCCGTTTCGCAAAGTAGGGTTTTAATATTATTTAAATTAATTTAATTTTAAATCACCCTGTACCGATAAAAAGTTTCTAACTTGAAAAAATTAAACCTTGTCGCACATCTACAGGGCAAGTTCTTTATTTTTCAGTTTATACAATTTATTTCCGAGTAAACTTATACAAAGTTAAATTTAGATTTGAAGCGAATTTGGTTTAAATTCACTCGGAAGCCTGAAAGCCTTTTCAAACCCACTTCGATTGATATCCTTCCTTTAAAAATTCTTAAATATTATTCCTCTTACATTGCGATACATATTTTAATTAACTGATGAGTTCAGCTGAATTTTATTTTTTAAACATGTGGCAACCCCGCTAAATATAGTTCAGAAATAAAGATTTTTCAAAGCCATTCGACTGAGACCCATATTTTAATAATTCATTTAACATTCGTAATCATTTGAAATAAAATTTTAGACAGGTGGCAACCCTCTTCCAACACCTCAAAAATATTCTTAATGTTTAATAAAGACTTTAACACTCTTTCGTTTGACGTCCATATTTTGACATTTCATATAACTTTCGGAAAAGTTAACTAAATTCGAAATTTGAAGTAGGTGGAAACCCACTTCAAAATATTTTTGAACTGCTACGCTACTGCCCCCTTTCGTTTGGCACCCATATTTGGAACATTTTTTTCCTAATTAATTTCCTTAATTCAAATTTAATTTGATTTTTTAAATAGGCGGCAACCTTCTTAAAGCCAAGTTAAGAAAGTAAGATTTTCAAAACCATTTCCATTGATACCCATTTTGTAATATTTATTTTTTTAGATAAGTTGAATATAATTTTTAAAAAGTGCCAACTTTTGTCAAAAATGTAAATCCTTATTGCATATCTGCAGTCCAAGCCTTTTAATTTGACACCTTATTTATAAAAATCTAACGAACGGTGCGGTTATTATGGCATTAATAATAATAATTATATCCCAACGGTTTTTACCCTCCATTCCCGCCCATCCGCACG
>NW_016169811.1:0-16802 GCF_001687245.7 Rhagoletis zephyria
AAATATGCAAAAATAATCAGGTAATTGTTAAGCCCAATAATCAAGTACAGAAATGCATATATTTTTATAATTTAATCGCAGCTCTGACAAGTTCTGGTCGAAAATGTTGTGCATGTGCCAGTTAATGACTATCACTTTGGGGCTCTGGTTTCGATGCCCAGTATATGCAACTAAAAAAAGTATGTTATTAGTGTAGGGCTTGGAGAAAATCTAAAATCTCCAATATTAATCTGTTATTCTTACAAAAGCTACGGTCGTCGATGCTTGTACACATTCAAAACATTTAAGAGAATATCAATGCTACTTAAAGTATCTATAGGAAATATTTTGTTCCGTCCTGTAATAATTCCCTACTCCGCTTCCTCAGTGTAAGGGTACGTTCACACAGGAAATGCAGCCAAGCCGAGCGAAACCTAAGAATGAATCAACTGACTGGATTTTCCATCACAGATTTGATTATGGAGAATTGTACTGAAACGAAGCGTTTTCCCTGCCCTGGTGCTCCTTCTACAGTGCTGGGATATACTCGTCGTGTCCAGAGTTCCTCTACAATAAATTTGTAGTTTCACGGTTTCTTACTTTATTTCTTTATTTGGTGTTTTTCTTATTTCTAATGAATATAACTTCTTTCAGTTGGCTATGTCCTGGCTCAGGGGACGTTCTGTGCTTGGGTAGTGGTTCGGCGTGTCCCGTTAGTGCACTGTTACGGCTTGCGTATGCATATCTCTTCTTGCGTTCTGCTCCTGTTTGTATCAGCGTATCTCCGCTAGCATTCTGCGTCGACATACCTCTGCCGGCGCTATGCTACTACGGATGGCAGGGGTTTGGGCAGCGACTTTTCCCAACAAGACTACGAAAGCGCACGATGGATATGGTACGGCCCATCGGTTAGCCCACGGGTCTTCCAAATTTTGGGCAGGCGAGTATTGCATGGTAAACCCGTGTACAGGCCAAGTCCTATTCAGTAGTAGTGTCTAGACGCCACCACAGCTCCTTACTGACAGACTTTTGCGTCGCAGTACATATGTATAAGCAGTGTTAGCGAGACTGAATAGTCGGATGTTGCGTTGTTATGGCGACGGTGTGGCTACCAGGGCTGCCAACTATCCTTAGCTATGGCGTCACAACTTTTGCATTCCAGAAGTATTTCGTGGGTCAATACTCGAAGATCCGCTGAGTACCATTTTTATCGCTGTGTGGCGGATGCTAGTGGTTTTCCTTTCCGTTTAAAAATCACACGAACATCTACTGCTGAAGGACCTGTCTAAAAAATAAACTTCTTTGCTAAGACAAGCAAACGCTGTATGATAAACAAGGCCACTAGCCAATGTTTGCTACTTATTTCAAGCTTAATGAAAATGTCATAAAAATGTATGTTAAAAAAATTAACATGGCCAGCTTAAATGCATTAATTAAACCATACCCGTGTGCATACGTCCGCAGTATGTACGAGGTGGTTCTTTACGTAGAACTTGGTACATCCGCTGCATGACAGTTCATAAAAACTACATAACTCCCGCGTTGATGCGTTTTCCGTGGAAAGCTATCAAAATATTTTGCAAAAGTTCGCGCATAATATTATTTACAAACAAACAGATTTAACAAATGAGATTTTCACACTAAGCTTTGTACCTACATATATATGTACGTACGCGTGTTTATACTTACGCAGGAGTGAGTGACAATATTTAATCATGAAGATAAAAAACTGCAACTAAAGCATGTACACACACACACATACATATATAATTTTCAGCTTTTTACTACTTTCATTACTATTTTGCTCTCATTTGTTGCAACTTTTCGCTTTACCCGCTGCAATTACCTGGGATTATAGTTAAATTTATTAGCAAAACATGTGGCTATTCTGCAGCTGAATTCAACAACAAATTGCTGGTTAAATGTGCCATAAAGTACGCTTTGATTTTGTTAATGAGTATGTGAGAAAGCCTGGAGAGGAAAGTTGTGATTCTGGCACAACTGATGGTGGTAAAAAATAATGAATTCTTTTCAGATCATAAAAAGAAGTTTTTTTTTTGAATTTAATTACAAATTATGAATGGAAAAAGGAGTTAAATAACGATTAGCACTTCAACCAAAAAAAAGAAAACCAAGTAAGAAAGTCTAAGTTCGAACATTAAATACCCGGCGCAAATATTAAATATATGTTTTTTCACCTTTCCGCAAACTACCGCTAGATGGTAAGCCGGGGTGTATCAATTTTGAGTAAATTTGCGTCCCCAAATTTCGAGATATTGAAGTTTCAAGCATTTCTGAAGTTTACCGTTGTGTGAAAAGCGGCCGTAATTTTAGTCCGATTTTAATAATTTTCAACGTTTTGCTTTTATATGGCAAGGACAATAAAAATACCGACTTTGGTACAAATTAGTATAACGGTTACCGATATACATATATGTGATCATAAGTGGGCGGTGCCACGCCCATTTTCCAAAATTTTACCATAAACTTATTTCTTGGTAAAGAATTGTTTGCAATCATCAATTTTGAGTAAATTAGCTTTAATATTTAATTATTTATTTTGTATTTCTCTAAATTACCGTTATATGGGATGTAGGCGTGGTTATGGTCCGATTTTTTAAATTTTCGGCCATTTATTATGCTGTTCCAAGGCCAACAACTGTGCCAAGTTTGGAAGAAATTGGTACAGCGGTTACCAAGATATACACATGTAACCATAAGTGGGCGTGGCTACGCCCATTTTCCAAAATTTTACCATAAACTTATTTCTTGGTAAAGAATTGTTTGCAATCATCAATTTTGAGTAAATTAGCTTTAATATTTAATTATTTATTTTGTATTTCTCTAAATTACCGTTATATGGGATGTAGGCGTGGTTATGGTCCGATTTTTTAAATTTTCGGCCATTTATTATGCTGTTCCAAGGCCAACAACTGTGCCAAGTTTGGAAGAAATTGGTACAGCGGTTACCAAGATATANGCAGTTTTCGTATTTCTGGAAATTACCGTTATATGGGAAGTGGGCGTGGTTACAGTCCGATTTCGCCCATTTTCAATACCAACCTACCTTGGATTAGCGGAAACCTACATACCAAATTTCGTTGAGATATTTAAATTTTTGCTCGAGTTATCGTGTACACGGACGGACGGCCAGACGGACGGACAGACAGACATGGCTTAATCGATTTCTCTATTCATTCTGATCATTTATGTATACATTTGTCTATATCTATCTCGATTTGTTTTGCCTGTTACAAACCACCGTTATGTGAACAAAATTAATATACCCTTGTGCACAAGTGCGCTCGGGTATAAAAATACCAAACGATTACTTAGTTTTATGTAACATTTGAATGAATGAGATTAGTGGGACACTGAAAATAACTCTATTTTATCCTTGTGCACACAAAGATGAATTTTAGCCAAAACACTTAATTTTCACCAACGATGTACTTGTGTTGTAAAATATGAACTATACGCTTTCGTTTTCAATAAAAATTAACTTTATATAGTCTTAATAGAAGTATTAAAAAATGTTTAAAGTTGTGACTGCTGTAAAGTAATTATTCATGAAATAAAAGTTTACATAGACAAAAATTATAACTTCTTTTGATTTTTTTTAATATCTTCCCACAGGTTAATGAAATGTAGTCATCTCAAAAGAGGTTACTACTGAAATAAAGAAAATGAGGGCATATTTAAATTTACGTCGTTTTCCTGTATTTCGCCTGTTCAACCATTCTTATATAAAGATTTCATTTACCTGCGGTATTCCCATATAAAACTCAAAAACATGCATGCAAATAACTCAGAAGCATAAATATTTGACCGCAACATTGTTCCACTTAGCAACAGAACAAATCGATCCGCAGAAGTTATCATCAATTTCATACACATACCAATGGTATTTGCAGCGTGAATGTGAACGCGACTACCATACATAAAGGGTGTCGTTTTTAGAGTTCTAAAACTTTAATTATAAATAAAATAATCGGATAACATAACTGCAATCTGAAAAATTAGCGCTTGCTGCTGACCTTAAATTTCTCGCCGTTCCCATGTTTAAAGTAAGTGGCAACGGTTGAGCCGGCCCATAAAGCACACCTCTTTTTGGGGGTGCTTTGTCGAAAACCATGCTGATAGAGGTGCCGATTTTTCTCCAAGCTATTAAAAGGGAACTTGACCTGTCCATGATAAGGAAGGCGCAGAAGGCATGGAATAAAATGCAAGGCTGCAAGGTGTCCAGGGTTATGTGCAGAGCATATGACATAAAGCTCACGAAGTTTCTCCTTTCCCTCCAGGAGGAGGATGCTAGGCAACTGGTGGTTGTTCTAACTGGACATTGCCCTGCTGACATCGCATGCCTATTGACTGGCTCTGACAAACGATAGCATCTGTAGAAGATGCAGAGCGCAGGAGGAGACAGTGGAGCATATCCTCTGCGATTGTTCTGTCCTTATCAGACTGCGGGTGAGTCTACTGGAAGCAGGTTTTCTACCTAATCTGGAAGCCGCCGCCAATGTAGGGTATAACAATTTCTTTCAGTTTGCCAAGAGGACTGCTAGTGGTCGTAGTTTATCTGGTTGCGCTATGGACCTTATTGGTCTCTGCGAAGCCAAGCAGGGGCTGGCCAGCATATCTAACCTAACCTATGTAGTAAATAGTTATAAGTGGGAATCGTTGTGAGTATCAGGTGACGTGCAATAATGTCAAAGGACGCGCACTTGGACCGCCGGGGGTTATGCACTTTTAAAGCTGTATACTACGTTTATAGTATGTAGTACGTAAGAAGTGTATTTCGTCAATATTTTTCTGATAGCAATAAGGTCCATAGATTTTACTGCGCTTTAGAAAAGGTAATACTATTTGCAAACGTCAATTCTTGGTGAAATGGCAAACCAAACTGAGCACAATTGCTAATGAAGTCACCAGTGGTGCGATTCACTACGAGATTTTAACACCTCTTGTTATTGTTAAGTCAGCTAAACGACAATTTTAACAATTTAGCTATTCGGTAAACGTTTCCCTAACAACATTCGATAGTGTCAAATCAGCTGTTGTCGTTAACGATAACAAAGGCCGTTAATTTGACGACGTCTAGATTGGTGTTGTTAATAAAACGTAAAAGGTACGTTCTACAATTTTTTCGTACATATGCACAGCACCGCTAGCAAAAAAAATCAAAAATCAAAGGATTTTCAGCATCAAACTTGCACTTTATTGTATTAAAATTTAATGGACTACAAAACTGCATAAACAATTCTGTTATTATTCTTATTAAAAACTTGAAGTTTTACGAAAGTTTGTTGAACTTTGTTTAAATAATACACACACACATAATACACTATTAAAACAAGAAAAATAAAGTAAATAGCACGAAAAATAGTTCGTTAAAACTTGTCTATATGGATTCCGGTTATAATTTTCCAATAGGGCGTAAAGCAATATAGAAAACTGGAAGTTAAAAGTTATAAGTCTATTTTTTTAATTTTACAGGAACTGAATATGCCTTGAATTTAAAGGAATTGAATAATTAAATTTTTCAATTTAATACGTGTACATCGCTTGTTAAAAGTATAAATATCTTATATATATGTCCATATTTAAATATTTCTTTATTAATCATCATTACACTAGCATAATAAAATCAGTCCTAAAAATATTTACATATGTACAAAATGTGCATACAGTGATTCTTTTTAAATACATAGTAACAATATTTTTAATGTTGAATGTTTTTCGTAAACTTTTTTTACAGCTGCGAGCAAAATTTGGCAGTAAAATTCAAAATTATGTTGTTTGCTACTTATGTGTATTTATTTATTTTTAATAATTTTATTTTTAATAGTTCCTTCTACTATATAATAACAGAAACCACAAAAATAAAAGTTTCAAAGCTTGCACAAAATCCCACCAAAAAATCAAACTTAAAAAAAATGTTTATAAATATTTCGAACTTTTTATTCAGGATCTTTATAAGATTTACGGGTATGCAGTTTTGTAGCCCGTTCTTTTTTAGTCTGATAAAGTGCAAGTTTCAAGTCGCTAAAAGTTACCGTTGATTTTTTAGAATTTTTTCGTGGAGGGTGTTGCACTTTTTCTTCCATATAAAATGCTTGTCAACTTTGTGCACACACGAGCGCCTAGGCATATGCAACGGATTTGTGGCCATTAGCGGCAGCACAGTTAATGAATCGCACAATCGTTACTGCAAACAACAAAAATTGTTAGCTGACATCTCGACAAGTCGCATTGTTAAAAGTTAGTGAATCGCACTACAGGTCTGAGCAATTTGCGACCGTTTAATCGACATCAGTATACGGGACATATTTAAAACAACACCCATTACGTTAAAGTAAATAAATCCAAGTATTAACACGCAGTTTTTACAAGTTTACACATCCCGCAAATGTAGCGAACTGTATGCAAAAACATTCTATTTATGTGCACATATGGTATCCCAAGCAGTTGAGCCACCACATACAATGCCAATAAATGACCAAATGACTGACCCGGCTTACTAGTATTCAAGCCAAACGAAAGCGTGAACAACTATGTAAAAAAAAAATGACAACTTCAACTGCAAACTGCACAACGACATAGCTGCAGTGCGCCCGCGGCCAACCAACACATCCAACTTCCCGCTATGTCGACTGCTTTGGTTGCCCATTTACTTCTGTGCTGTGTAGTATTGGCGGTGCAAGGCACGTAAATACAAACAAGTCCTGTTTCCGCTTCCGGCCTTAATGCCACCGGCGGCTAAAATCCCCAGTAAACAAAAGCAGAATTTTTCATATACATAAGTATTTATGTATGCATTCTTTTTACAATTTTCACAATGCATTTATATTTGTTTTTAATGCACCACAAAAAATCAAAATAAACCAGTAGAGAATTTGCATAACAACTTAAAAGTTTTAGTCAGATAAACCCAGGATCGATTCACATACAGTCACATTAAAACAAAAAGGGTTTGACCTCGTCTTTACGGCCAAACCTTCTACCTTTCATATCTTTTTGGAAAAGTAGGTAAATATTCAACAAGTTCAGTTCCAAAAACCTTTCTGCTACTTAATAGATATCATAGTTAATATAGCGAGCGCCTTTGCACCCGCCCAATTACAATTACTACTAGGAACAGGATCAAAACCCCTCCCAATGTTTATGACCTTCGAATAGGGAAAGAAGAGAATGATATGGAACTGGATTTCTAAACCCTCTATTCGGAAGGTTCGGCAAGGTAAACATTTCTGAAATCCAGGGAATGCGATTGATGAAAAATGGTTGCCTGAAATTTATACGTTTTATAGCTGGCATAAGTTTGGTGTGCGATTTTTGGTTCTGGGGGACAACGGCACCATGTTTCCAGATAAATCGCCATCAATAATTCAAAGCATCGGCATAATTTGTGCGAACGTCACGAATGCACATAGAGGAGAAGAATGATGGGACCAAAGGCAGTTGCACGGGCGCCTGGGGGAGCATAAGGACGATGATGTTTGATATTTGATATTTGGTCCTAAAGTCGGCATCTTCAACCTTAATAAGCACACCTCCGACAACGGACAGAAGCTGACCGACTTTGCTGCCCCGCGGAACATGGTAATTAGTAGAATCGGGTACCAGCACCGAAGCATCGGCAAAGCCACTTAGGTGTTCCCAATAATGAAACTGATGAGGTTTTGATAGAGGGAACGACTAGGATTGATGTGAGTTATATCCGAGGAGACAAAACTGACCTTACTAGAGTGACGAAAGTTGGACATCGAGAAGGTTCAGTCAGAAAGAACAGCCGAAAAGCGCCGCTCTGGACAATTCTGCTTAATAAAGCAACTTCTCATCAGCCATTCCATTTGTAGGGCTGGTTACAGTAAAGAAGAAGATATATATCTGGTAAGAGACGTCCGGAGTACACTTCGATTATGAGAGGATGCACTTCTCAATGCTTTTCATAACTAAACAGATTTTGCATTTGAGGCAGAAGAACCCAGACTAAAGTATAGGAGCAAAGCTTACATCCCTGCACTCGAATAAGACCAGATGAGTGCAGAACAACAAGGTCCCTGGATCCGATTAATCATTAATATTATCAGCTGATTTAGGATACAACCTTCCGCTCTGGCCACCTCCCGAGGGCATCATAGAGTGCCTGCTGGTAACACACAAAGAGTATTCGCGTATCGGCAATCACATCACTGCCGATACTGGCACAAGCAGTTATTCGCGAATATTAAAAATTCGTTTAGATGGGACATGTACATTAGACGGGCTCGCGAAAGTTTTACAACTAGAAATACTTTCCTCACTATAACTTCAAAGCATACATGGATAGTAGTTTGGAATTATAAAAATTATCATCCTTGGCGAATCCTAAATCAGTCAAAATGAAAATTTCGTACGATTTTTAAGTGCAAGATATCGTTGAAAACACGTGTCTGAGTACTGTACATCCTGCTGACTTAGATTAGCTTTTTAGCCGATTAATTGCAATGGTTCTGTTTCTATATCACTAAATATAACTTTATTTTCCATAAAATGAAACATATTAGCAAACGAGCTTTTTTTAGAAAAATTGCAGCGACTTGAAATTTTTATTTTATTTTTATTTTTATGAAACATATTAGCAAACGAGCTTTTTGTAGAAAAATTGCAGCGACTTGAAATTTTTATTTGCACCGGACTAATGCCGTTTTCTTTTCTATGGAAAAAACTAACCTTTTCATTGCCGTCGTCTCACAAATATTAAGGAGAGGCCAATGAAAGGCAACATTTTTGTAGAAGCGAAAACGCATAAATGGTGATACCGTTTACCAGTGCGATTTGCCAGCAGGTCGAAAGCCTAGAACATAGGCTGTGGTATGTAACACTCGTTGAATAGTGCTGAAAGGTTCGACTAGTGGGATGAATGCTGACTTGGAACTGAAGCCAATCCGTACTTGTAACGTTGGAGTCGCCAGGGTGCAGAGATGAGTCCTAACCTCACGCAGTTCGGCATCATAATCCTGCTGTTGCTTATCATTAGGGCTTGTGGCGTTTTGCCGCGACTGGCGCAATCGGCGGGATTTTCCTTGGTTCATATATGATACCAAATCTGAATTACTGGAATGCTGTTGGATGTACGCAATACGGTTCGACTCATACTGCATTAGATTGCTTGGTAACTTACGAATCCAAGAGAGAACTACTTATACTAGATTCGCTCCAATAAATGCATTGGTTTTGGCTGAGCTGAAGAACCTTTCGAGCGTTCACCATCGTAGTAACCAGCAATTGCGCAGCGCAGGACCAGCCTCTTAATGGTCCTATTTTTCACTGGACTAACCGGTCGGCCTACTCGAACTAACTCGTCAGTGGCAATACTTCGATTATAAATGATGGCTGCATATGCCCTTTGGCTGGCGTCGCAAAACCCTTATAGCAATGTAATGGCGAACTTCGCCATTCCGATTCAACGAGAAATGCGGAGCTCTGTAACGGCTGGTATGGCGCTTCAGAATTTAAGCCATTTCTTGCGGAGTTCGGCAGAGGGGTGGCCCAATCAATCTTAGCCGCCCATGTCAACTGCATCAACTTCTTAGCTGTCACTGATACTGGCGCCAAGAGTCCCAGGGGGTCAAAGATTTAATCCACTTCGCTCAACACCCGGAATTTAGTAGGAACCGGGATAATTGCGTCCAATTGTACTTGAAAAAAAAGCTCATCAGTAATCGGTGCCCAATGCAGGCCCAACACTTTCGCATCAGTGCTCCCGATATTTTGGTCACATGTCAAAAGAACATCTGCCGCGTTCGAGTTCCAATTGCAAAGTCTACCACCATGTTGCAATATCGTTGTGATGTCTCTAGCTAAGGTGGTAGTTTCTGCTGGAGTATCCATGCTGTCAAGAAGGTCATCCATATAGAAATTGCGCAGAATACTATCTCGGGTCCTTGCCGACCGAGCATCATCAGGAACCGCTGATTGGTTTTCGTTGGCACACTGCTGCAAGACGCGTGCCCACTGACTTAACGGCGCGTTTTATTCACTATCCTATCACGAAATCGCGGAGGAAATAGCATATTAAAGCCCTGCGATGACATTGGGTTTTTCTGTTCGCCTAGTAGCTGTAAAATTCCAACTAAGCGTACTTTTATTGACTCCAGTACTAGACAAAACTAATTGCAAACTGCAAAACTGCATGTCAAAGTAAGGCCTAAGAGTGGAAGCACTCGTAAATGCGCTAGCAGCCCGTGCTGTTAGTGTAGCACAATTTTACTATACTTAATTGTTTCATATTTTATAAGCCATTTTTTGCTAATATTATTGTCATGTATTGTTTTTACTGCCCCTTTTCCAACCACTCACCTCCAACCCGCAAATTCAACACCTGTCGTACATTCCCCAACAGCAGCGCAACCGAGCTAGCACCGCGTGTTCATAAAGTCAATACACTAACGTGCCACAAGTGCCACCAATGACAATATGACAGTATAGCTTTTGCCCCGCCGGTATTCGAGCGTAATGCTCAGTGCTCAGCTGTGGGCAAGCAAAAAATATTGTTTAAGTAAATAGTTGTACACACATATACGAGTATAACTATGCATACTGTGCGACAAGTACATACTACGACAAAAAATGAGCAGTATGCAAACGCGGAAATGGGAATCATCAATTTTCCATTCTCCCCGGCCACAAGTTTGCATTCAAAAGACCACTATGGATTTCCAAGAAAAAATCAGCTGCACTTGATAGCAGTAGGTTGAATAAGGAAATAAATTAGCAACAGAAGTCTATGGGGTGTACATAGCTCAGTGGTTAACGCTTCTGACTTTGCACATCGATGACGCGGATTCGATCCCTGCTGAAGTCTAGAAAATATTAAAATGAAATGTTAATAAGCCACAATAACATTGACAAGTACAAAAGGAATATTTTTTATTATATCTCTTTCTTGAAAAAGCACTTTGCTTTTGATGTAAATTTTCTTCAAGACATAAATATACGAGCATTTTTTTCTTGAGAACAACCGACTTCAACTCTCATATACAAATTTAGAAGTACCGTTAATTTTTTCATGCTTCAATGATGGGATCTAAACCAAATTACGGGACGATAGACTGTGCTGCCAGGTTTTGGGCGAGCCTAAAGCCCTTTTATCCATGCAATTCTATGTATTTTTCCCGTTTTTCATTTTAGGTTTTCCTGTTTTCCCCCTTTTTATATAACCCAGTTTTTAAAAATGGCAAATCAATTTTTCTCTGTATTTTATTTTTTATACGATCAATAATCGTATTTTAACAACTCAGTCAATAACTATAAAAATTCAATTTACATTAGAGCCTTCGATTTCCCGAGATTTTTCGAGAAGCAATTTCTCGCAAGGAACGCTTTCTCACGAGATTCTCGCGTATCGAAAAAATCGTTATTCTCGCGTGCTTCTCGATGATCAATTTAAGGCATCGTATTTAATTTAGGATATTTAAACCCGGAACTGTTGAATTTCTTTCAAGCGCAATACTCGTCGCTCTCCAAAATATCAACCATGAGCATGTTCCTTTCCAGTGAGGTCTGTATTGTCCAACCATATGGAGGAGCTTTACAAATACCAGATTCCACTGTTCCTCTCTATTTATTGCTTTTACTCACTTTCTGTGCTAGAGCCATCAAACGCACATAATACACATACATACATACATACACAGCATATATGTGCATCGAACTAAATTCTTCTTATACGCACAAAAGTTTTTTTTTTTGACAATAGAATATTTAACATTTACTTAGAGCGTGTGTGACAAAGTTTGCGGCGAATAAATTTTTGACAAGTATGAGGTGAATAAAATTTCAGTAGCTGATGAGGCAAGTGAAATTTTCGACCAATGCATAGAAAATTTTTACAATCGCAATGATTGTTGATGTGTGTCATTTTTCGTTAAATAAAAGCTTAAATTGATGAATTCCAATCAATGATGGTAGATGTTTTCTTAAAATATAAATTTCACTTCAATTTGTAATAGTTTATTCCGCATAAATCTGAAGTTATCAAAAATTTATTGCTGTCAAAAAAGATTTCATTTCACACAGCAGATTGGCAAAACTGTTTCACCATAGTGAAAATATTATTCAACAGCTTTTCCCATAGAACTTAGTTACCGATTCACACACGCCCTAACATATACATTTTTTCTGATTTTTTTTTAATACGTTCGATATGCTTTTACATACGTATGCCTCGATAACTGCTCGAAATTGCTCGCGAGAATGACGATACCCGAGACTGTGTCGAGAACTCGATTACTCGATTTCCCGGATATCGAAATGCTCGAGAATGTGCGAGCAGAAATCGAAAGCCCTAATTTGCATGTAATATTTTTAATATAAAAATATTACTTTAAAACATATATTGCATCTACTTATGCGTTATTTGTACACTCGTGTACAATTGTGATGCAATTTTGGCATCGCTGAATACTGTTTTCAACAGCACTTATAAGTGATCAAATGCGGAAAATGCAATATTGAGCTCCGCCGCAAACGCAAATAGCTTTATCTCTACATTTTTAGCTTTATGTGCTACCGAACCATTAGTGAACTGACTTATATTTTTGCACATACTCTTGCGTTTTTGCATGGCGGATGCCACAGACGTAAACACTCCAACAGACACCTGCTAGAGAAGAAGCCTCCGCCAAGGCACTTCAGGGGGTACCTATTCGTTTACAAGGTCGCGGTCCAGACTTACATCGACCAACTACTGGACCCGACGACGCAGCGATGAGCAATGAATGGCATTCATAAGGAGTCGGTCACCACCTACCATGACTCCAAATGGGGCTCTTTGGGGAATTCATTTTTAGCCAAAATTTTAAAAACAGTAGTTTTGTTTACTTGTTGGATAATATTTTTTTTCATAGGGATATGCATTGGATTCTTGGCTAAAAACTTCTGTGGTAAAACTGTCCCTTCTTTGCCATTTAAAGTCAATGAGTAAGCTCCTTCAATAGGGATTTCCAGTAGAAATGATCAACGTCTAGCTATAAAGAGAATCGATGCTCACATAATTAAAAACCTATAGGTCTGACCTTTAAATAAGTAGATAAGAGTTACGTAACTATCTGTTATTCAAATGCTTATAAAAAAACGGGGCGCTTTAAAAAAATAATAAAATAAAAAAAAAATAATAAAAAAAAACAATATTCTGATCCTATTCGGCTGGCAGCCACGACTTTGGAAACAGAATTGTGTTCAAAAATAATAATCTATTTTCCATACCAACCTATTTAGCTCGCTATAAGCACAAATTTTTTAAAGCAGTCGCAGAAGAAAGTAATAAAAATGAATTACAAGAACTAAAATCGAAAAGTGCTGATAAAGCTGCAGGTTAAGGTAAGCGCTGTTTAAACAACGATCTTGCCATTATGCTAAATAGATTCTAATTGTTTTTTTAAAATACTTGACATCCGCATCCGCGGATGTTAGCTGTTAGATAGTCGCATCCGCATCCGCGGATGTCTAAAATTCCACATCCGCAACATCCCTAGTTTAAAGTACAAAACCGCCTAACTGACATTGGCTGCCAAAAATTTGATTTGCTCACACAAATTCTTGGCGTAATCCTTATCCATTGGTCCTGAAATATACCAGCAAGAAATGCGATTGCTTTATAAAAAAGAGAACCATTTTGAAATATGAGTGTTTTTACGCTCTAGAAAATAATTTCTACAACTTCACTTACGCGGTTTTGCATTTTGCTGATACGGGGTTTTGAACTTTAAGCGACGATATATCTTTCAAGTCAAAAAAAGCTTTACAAAATTTTTATGGTGGAAAAACGTTTTATATCCAAACTCCAATGGATGATAACACGTTTTTCCAGTAAGCCTAGGCTACGCTGCGTAACATCTTTGCTGGTGGCGCTTACAACCTTTTTCGACAAATTAGTGTAATAAATAAAGCAATAAGAGGTCTTCGATTGCTCATCATAGGTCATTTTATAAAAATTGGAGAAACGTTTTTGAATAATCTCCAATTTGAAGGTTGAGCATTGAGGAGAACAAGCGCAGTTGAAAATCTGCTGAAAACAAAAACAAAATTTGTATTAGCACAGCTCCTTCACTTACAAAGTTTTTCCACATTACCGTTTCTGGTAATATTTTTTTTAATACGACCTTCCCATTTCTTCCTGAATATTCTGCCCCACTTACGGTTCCGGTGGAAAAACAGATTTTTTTTTTGGGAGTGATTCAGTCCAACCTACATACATATTAGGAGCAATGGTGCAGGCTATCCCTAGGCAGTATCTAAGTAAACTTACACTTTAATGCTCCTCAATAGGCAATGACCAAATATATACAAATTAAGAAGTCAAAAGTAAAACGTGTTTATCACTGATTGGAGATAACAAATTTTTGAGTTAACTATTTTCTTAAGTCTTAAGACGGCTTAAGTATCAAACCATTCAACAATAAAATAAGTACTTACACATAGATGTATGTATGTATGCTTGTAACATTATATCTACTTTCTTTGAATTTTAAATTAATATACATATATAGTTTTATTATTTTCCGTCAAATTCTACATGTTTCGCATAATTTTCCTATGTAGTTACATACATCAATATTCATACAAGAAGAATATAAGTGTGGATATTAGCATCGCATTTACAAAGTCGTTGACACATTTTTATGGAAAAAAAATGTGGTATAGTTTCATAAATTGAATTTACAGACTAAAAACACACATTAGTCATACCCCAGAGTCATACACTTCAACAACTTTATTTGCATATGGACTGAGTATGCATCTGTTACTGGCTGAAGATTTTCATCAGAATAGAGTAATGTTTTTGAAGTGACCCTTTTTTAAACCAGCCTGACAGCATAATCTTGTTTACGCTGTGTTACCCGTATTTAAAACTTCACTCATATGTATACATATGGGAAAATCTTTTGAGACGGGGACTTTTCAATTTAAAAAAAAACAATATTTTTTCAGCATAGTAGCATAATTTGATTTTCATAAATGATCACTTGTCAAGCCAATTGAAGTACCTGCGTAACTATTATTTTTTAATTGCTACTCTATTTAAACCATATTTTCAAAATTTTTTTCTAAAAGCCCGGTCAAGTTAGATTTTCAAGGTTGCAGTAACTCGCATAAAGCTGAAAATTGGTACGAGTGTTGCGAACGTCATTATAAATGAAATGTGGAAAGCCCTTATCGATCCCAGATCTATAAAAAAAATTATTCAGGGTCAAAAGTCACATAAACTGATTTTTACTGTTTTTCATGCAATTATCTTTAAGACCCTTTATGACGCTTTTTTCCTAAAAATCATCATTTCTGTGTTATAACGACTCGATCGACATCCATTTTGTAATAATTCATTTAAGTTATAAAATAATTTCAATTCAAGTTAATTTTTTAACAGGTGGTCGTTTGAAAAATTCTTTTCTTCTGATTCTGAATTCTGATTTTCTTGATTTTAGCAAGTAAACTGGTCATTTAAACCGCTAGTTTTGTTTTGAGTAACTATTTATAGATATTTACACACATAAGTATTATTAACCAAGGTATATAAACTGCTCTGGGCAGTGCAGATGCTTTGTAGCGGCAACAATATGCCAGTACGCAAAATGTCCCCGTCTCTAAAGATTTCCCCATAAATACATACATACATACATACAAGTATATAAAGTTACTTTCTGCTTTCCTCTTTTCGCAGAATATCATTAAATTTTCACTGAGCCAAAAGCACAATAGTTGTTTAATCAAGTTATGATTTGAGTTTTTCATGGTAAATAAGACGATTATAAAAAGTGTGATTTGATCATTTGAAAACATATTTATATGCCTGGCTGTAGTTAAACGAAATGCTTGCTGTTATTTGTTGGCTTCCAGCGGGTTCTGGTTCGAATGCCGATCCAGTGTTTTTTTGTTTTTCTTATTTACGAAAAAGCTTCTGTGAAATGCAGGATACGATCAAACGAGTTGAATTAATGTAAAAAAAACTGTGGTTAATATTACCAAATCATTGTTGAAAATATCAACCATGGCATTGTTAATATCAACCAAACATGACATTGATTCCTTTTCAAGTTTGAACTTGGTAATATTAACCAATTTTTGGTTGATTTTTTTCTCAGTGTTAGTTTGCATTAAAAATGAACTCTAATATATGGATATGAATGCAGATACTAGTACCTACATATGTATATACATTTGTACATACATAACAACAAAATTATGTTAAATCGTCTTGGCACCTACAGTGATTTGAATAATTTATTTTAGTTTTTGAGTTGACAACCTAAACTATTAAAATATTTTGTTTTTCGCATACCCAAATGTAGTGTATTCATACATACATACACTTGTGGCCAGCTGATTAAGTCAAGTAACATTAAAACTAGTTTTGGTTATTTTTTTTTTGTTTATTTATTTAATGTATATGTTCTACATCGAAAAAAGTATGTGCCTATTTTTTTATTTTGAAATCAAAAAATATTTAGAGGTTGCTCATGTGGAAAAAACAACTCTTCGTGGAAATGGTATAGAATTCTTGAAAATCAATAGTTTTCGATCGAAAAACTCAGGTTATATTTAGGAGACTTTCAATAATAATACCCAATTGTTTATTTAACCATTTTTAATACTAACGATTTTATATTAGTCCCCCNCAAGCAACAGAAATAACAAAAAGTTTGCATTTAAGGTAATTAGATTTAGGGAGGGGTTTGAACCACAAAACCAACCCTTTGCGTGCGCTAATGCACATAACTGATATCGATCATAGGACAAACTAGTTTTGCCTAGGCTAAACTAAGCCATGCGACTACAGT
>NW_016169812.1:0-16802 GCF_001687245.7 Rhagoletis zephyria
AGGTAAATGTGTTTTGGTTCGTGGCTCCACTACGAGATGCTTTGGTATGCCACATACATGTACGTACTTCATTTAATATTTTTCAAACTTTCAGGAATCAAAGAAGGTTTTGTTGCAGGATGTTTTGATTCGTATGCCTTCGAAAAAAGACGATTTTCTAAACTACCACTGAGGTCGTACTACTCATTCCATACCATTGAAGTGGATATCAGTAGAAGGGTTTTAAACAAGCTATCTAACGCTTTCTTTTGTGTTTATAAAATATAAATATGTCATAACGTTATCGCCTGAACACTAAATATCGGGCTGCTGAAAATAGAGATTTCGGGCATTTTCTCAAAAACTGGTCAGTCGATTTTATTCTTAGTTTCCACAAGACTAGCCCAAAAGCTTAGCTTTCATCTGATATCTAGCCTATATTTTGGAGATTATACGATTCAAATAGAAAAAATTTCGCTCCAAAAAGGGTCAAATGGTTAAAAATTAACATATTCTATTCTAATTTTGTTACTTTAAGATATAAAAATAACATACCTAGTTCCCCGAAAAAAGTATCCATTCCACGATTGCCTGTTAAACCGAAATTCCCTGAAAATCGATTAATTTTTCCCGCGAGTTGAAGGATGCAGCTGTGCTAATCACTTCGTACATGCCTTGGAAACCACAATTGGTGTGTATTTTAGAGTTTTTTTCCAGACACATGCCGAAATTGTAACAGTTTTCCCTATTTTAATTGTAGGTATGTACACAGTATTTAACTATGCTACATGGGTTTATCACCCGCACTTAACCTACATGGGAAGACGCATACAATGTTACCTACAGTTGTTCATAAATATGTATGTTTGATATTCCATGCCACTGATTGTTTAGATTTGATTTTTTTTTGTATTTGTAGCTCCTCTATCTACCTACATACATACATATCGTCGTTTAAAGCACAAAACCGCGTATCAAGAAAATGCAAAACCTCGTATGTGAAGTTGCCTTAATTTTATAAGCGAGAGTAAAATTTGTCTTATTTCAAAACGCTTATTTCTCTTATGGATATCCCTATAGGTTTACTACAGATTGCTGATTGTTATAGTAAAAATAATGAACGACTCATGCCACTACGTCACTTACTTGACTTTCAAAACGACAAGAATACTTTTGAGATCGATCTCTAAAATTAAAACTTATTGGAACGATTTATTTAAGTGTTTGAAATGATTGAGAGTGATAGCAATGGCTTCGTGCTACTGCTTTTCTATATCTCATTTCAAGAAAGTAAGATAGATCGTAGTTCATTTCCACCAAGCGTAAATTGCAGCTTATGCCTATTGGAAAAAGGAGATTACAACTCGAAGGGGATGTAATAAGTACGAGCAAATGAAGGTAAAAGTGCAAAAAGTAAGAAATTAACCTTGCTGATCACCCCATTTTAATATTCATGAACCTTATCTGAGCTCTTAACTGCAATTAAGCTGTTGGTGGAAATGGGCTATTAGTCTTTTAAGGTAATTTTTTAAGAATCTCATTTTATATGCAATGCAAAAATTCCAACTTTGAAGTATTTTGTTACAGGAACGATGCTGTTTTCTGTGTTTCTACTTACTAAAACTGCAATCATGGTAAGTTTTAAAACTAATTGCTTTTTATTATTTAAATTAAACATTACTTTTGGGCCTTTAAAAAGCATAGAGAATTCGAATGAGTTCGTTATTTTAATAATTTACAACATTTATAAGTCTTCTAAGGTCTTCTAAGACGCTTGAATTAATAAATACTTTATATTTACTTAAATAATGTATAAATACATAACGGCATATAATATAAAAAAATTTAAAAATAAGTACCAGTTCATTACGAAATTCCGAGACTCTATATACATGAGTATAGTAACTATAAACCAAAGCAATATATATAACTAACTAAGTACTTATATATAGTATTTTCGTGTGAATGTTAATGAATATTCAAATCCCTCTTAAGTAGTCAAAAAACTGTCGAATGTTTGTACAAAAGATGGGCGTGCAGATAAAAAGGTGGCAGGTGGGTAGACATTCGAACTACGTCTAATTGTTAATGAGTAAGTCAGAGGGCCTTCACTTTGATACTTTTTAGTATGCTTACAACTTAATACCTACGAAGTGTAGAGTACGTAGTGCTTCGGAAATTTCACCAACAATTTTATGTTTTCTTAGGGAGGATGTATTCATCCGGTAAGAGAGTGCATCTTAAAAGTTATTGTGGTTGAACTTATTGTTAGTATTTTAAATACAATAGCAACTGTATTCGTACATTTCGAGCTCATCTTATGACATGTTTGTATAAGTCGCACCTTGTATTTAGTACCTAAAATATTATATAGTATGCTACGAGAATACTTCGATTCCAAGTAAACTTTTCAATCCGTTTTTCCTTAATCCTTAACTTGTATTCTTCATGATGATAAGCGGCACCTCGGTGTAGTCATTAGTCAGAGGTAATCCTGATTCACTGCTCTCCGCCGTTTCGGGTAATACTAGGCGCGTTTCCCGCTTGCGTTGGCGGCTGTGGCGAATACTGTAGCTGAAGTAGATCATCAAACCAATGGCAATCCATATGCCGAAGCGTACCCAGGTCATTACATCCAGGCGTACCATCAGATAAACGTTGATGAAGATTGACAGGCCCGGCAGCCAAGGCACCAGAGGTACTTTGAATGCCAGCTGGGTGCTGGAATGCGGTTGACGAGAAATAATTAAAAGTATGAGTGGCAGAGGCAAGCCAGTAACAGCTAATAGGACGATATAGAACGGCGTTATGCTAGCCGGTTCGATTTCCACCTTCTGCAAGAAATGCGAGAATACAAAGCACCAACAAACTGAAAAGAGAAAACAGGCAAAGGAGAGCGTTTAGTTTAAGCGATATTTGCACTTTGTTCGCTGTTAACTCACAGTAAAGCGTTATCATGCCTGTCACTAGCCTGCTGCTCCTCTTGTTCGCCAGTGAAGTGTTGTTGGTGTTGAACAATTGCCGCCAAAGCATACAATTTCTTTGCCCATAGTCAACCAGAGGGCGTCCATTTCCTATGGAGCGACCATCCCTGCGATCATCACCGTCATATCGCAGAATGAGGACGCAACTTGCCACCATCGAGTAGGCCAGCAGCGTACCAATTGACATTATGCTCACCAGCTGGCTGAGTTTAAAGATGGCGGCGAGAAGACCAGTCAGCACGCCCGTGAGTAATGTGCCTTTGAAGGGTGTTTTGAAACGTTGATTGATCTCGCCCATGCATTTGAACAGCAGTCCATCCGAAGCCATGGCGAAGACGATACGTGGCAGTGGGAACATGGCACCCATCATACTGGCGCAGAGCCCGCACAGCGCCCCAATGGTAACCAAATACTCAGCAACCCACCAGCCATAACGGCTAAAGACATGCGGTAGCGGCGCCTGTTCGTCCTGCTCGAAATAAGGCAGCATCATGGTAAGTACAGTCGAGACTCCGAAGTAAGCTAGAAAGATCGTTGCGAGCGATGTGACCACAGCAAACGGAATGGATTTTTTGGGATTTTTAGCCTCTTCACCGGCAGTGGCAATACAATCAAATCCAATGAAACCATAGAAACAGACTGCTGCGCCGCGTATGATGCCCGTTAGACCGTATGGACTGAAGCCGCCATTGCCGTAGCCCTCGGGCACTTCTTCTTTGGGTATAGACCAATTGCTGAGTGAAACTATTGAAGAGTAAAGAAANACCGTCATATCGCAGAATGAGGACGCAACTTGCCACCATCGAGTAGGCCAGCAGCGTACCAATTGACATTATGCTCACCAGCTGGCTGAGTTTAAAGATGGCGGCGAGAAGACCAGTCAGCACGCCCGTGAGTAATGTGCCTTTGAAGGGTGTTTTGAAACGTTGATTGATCTCGCCCATGCATTTGAACAGCAGTCCATCCGAAGCCATGGCGAAGACGATACGTGGCAGTGGGAACATGGCACCCATCATACTGGCGCAGAGCCCGCACAGCGCCCCAATGGTAACCAAATACTCAGCAACCCACCAGCCATAACGGCTAAAGACATGCGGTAGCGGCGCCTGTTCGTCCTGCTCGAAATAAGGCAGCATCATGGTAAGTACAGTCGAGACTCCGAAGTAAGCTAGAAAGATCGTTGCGAGCGATGTGACCACAGCAAACGGAATGGATTTTTTGGGATTTTTAGCCTCTTCACCGGCAGTGGCAATACAATCAAATCCAATGAAACCATAGAAACAGACTGCTGCGCCGCGTATGATGCCCGTTAGACCGTATGGACTGAAGCCGCCATTGCCGTAGCCCTCGGGCACTTCTTCTTTGGGTATAGACCAATTGCTGAGTGAAACTATTGAAGAGTAAAGAAACAAAATTAATTTAGTATGGTGTTATCACTTTGGAGGAGCGCTTTATGCTAGCTTACCTTTGAAGAGTCCAGCGATGATCACAAAGAGCACCACACTCAAATTGAGGAATGTAAAGACATTGTTCAAGCGCGTCGACTCCTTGGCGCCTACAGCTATGGCCAAAGCGAATAGTACTGTCACGATCAGCGCAAAGAAATCTGGATAGTCGCCAAGACCCTCGATGTTCATGGCGAAATTTCTGCTTAAGTAATCGCGCATTGCATAGTTGAAAAGCTTATCTAGATAGGTGCTGAGACCTTTAACAACACTGGCGCCACCTATATCAAATGTGATGCAATATTAGTTATTAGATACATATACATAGTTAGCAACGAGTGAAAAGGTTATAGGAAATTCGTTTGTATATATATAAAATGTACGTACATTAGGGCGGGTCAATTTGTATGAGATTTTTTCGACTGTGAGCGTATAGCACATAAGGATTCTACGTGTAAAATAGGTTTCTTAGCAGTTTACTGTAGTGTGGTAAAGAAGTACCTAAATTTTGTATTAAAACATGATATAAGGGGTTTTTTGGTATGAGGAACGCGTTGAATCCTCCTATGCTATACGAGCACAGTAAAAAAAAAATTTGCCCGCCCTAATGTATATAAACACAAGTATGTAGTAGCTGTAATTTGTTGAGCCGCTAAAAGTCACACCAAGAGGAATAGAATTCTTCTGCGTTGCACATTTACGCACGCTAGCCAGATCGCATTGGCGAAAACCGCCAAGAAACCTGAACTTACTCAATTGTGCGGGCTACAATTGGCGATGGATGGTCGATATAATTAGGCACGTACATATGTATGTATGTTTGTATAAATATTTTCAATTAGATCAAATGAGTAGATTTGGTTACAGAACGTGTGATGTCAATGCGTACAGGAAAATGTTCGCATATATGTATGCATGTATTCAGATATGTGCAGACATAAAATTAAATTGAAAAACGCGACATAAATTGCAATCAATTAAGGGTGCTACAAAGTCGACTGGCAAATCGGAATTCAATTATGAAAGGAATTGAAAAAACTTAGCTATTGGGAGGACTAAGGGAACAAGTTCTAAAAGTGTGCTCTATTACTATTTGTATACCGAAGTACTCGTATGTATGTATGTATGTATGTAAGCATGTGAAAGGTATGCATGACAACATCCTTTTAATTTTCAAAAAATAATGTTTAATTGCAACCAGTGTTGCCAGTTTAGATATTTTTTAGCTATTATTTTCGGCATTTAGCTATAGAAATACGTCTAGCAATTAGCTCTTTTTAAATCGGGTTAGCTATATTAGCAACATTTTTTTATATTTTCAACATTTTTACACAGAATTTTATCATTTTGAATTGATTAGTTATCTTGAACTAGATATATAAACAATTGGCATTTTTTTACTGTGGTTATCAAACTATACAAAAAATGGTAGTAGATAGGGCATACCTAACACATTTTTCTTCTATCGATTATTAGTATGTAATTGAATTGCTGGTTTCATCTTTAATAATCAACCGCTTAATTTTGATCACAACTTTTTCTGACAAATATTGTAATTCACTAGGTTGTCAAAATGGAAATGTTATACAAATAAACAGTTTTTAAATGAATATATAAAATGGGCATCTTCAGCTACAACTTTAATAATATATGATAGTCATAATTATAATTTATTTTACTATTCCAATTCAATGTACATTAGAGTGGCAAAAACAAAATTCTGTGATATTTCAATAATTTCTATTTCTTATTTCTATATTTCTATAATTTCTGAGGCCTATAAAACCTCTTCTCATGTTTTATTTGTCAAATCGGGTGAAAAATAGTCAAGCTTTTAATAGATAAGTCCCTCAATTATGAAAAAAAACAGATTTTTTAATTAAAAAAATTGAGGGTTCAGGAACTATAAGAAACCTATGAGATATATGTAAAACAGGCAAATTTTTACAATATGAAAAAAAACACTCCAAAAATCCGTACAAAAATCCGTAAATCTTGACGGAAAGCTAAAAATCCGTACGTTGAATCCGTACGTAGTTGGACCTTGCATCTATAATGATATAGACACTTCTCAATCTGGGTGGTATCTCCTCTCTTGATTGCTTCTCTTTGTGTGAACTATTTCGTGCATTTAGTACATTGCATTACCCGTATTAGCGTCAAAATCTTTATTTAAGTTTCTAATTATTATTTATTACATTGGCTGTAAATCCTTAAAACTCTTTGTTATTGTTAGTGTTCGTCTTTCAATACTTAACCCAAGCGTAATCCACAAAATTGTTTAACTTCTACATATCCAATTTGAATAAAAAATAATAAATTATGATTAAATTTAGTTAATTTAAATGGCTCTCCTATTTTTCAAATTGGGATTTTTCAAAAGTAATTTTTAATATTATGTATGATCCCTGTTGTAGTCAAAAAGGGGAATTCTTATTAATATTTCTGGCCTCTACCCTTTAAAAAAATCTATGGGGCGAACACTTCCAATAAGTTAGTGTCAAATCTTCCTTCTCGCTCTTATTACTTCACCTGGTATTATTCCGCTATGGGCATGCAGTGTTTGTTTACATTCATTTTGTTTTTCTGTTCCGTTTTCAATTGATGAGAAGTCAAACGAAATGCGAATCAAGCCATCAAATGACTGATTTCAAATCACGCATTTGGGCTCAATGTAGTAAATGTAAAATAACACAGAAATCAAAAGCTCTTTTCTTGATAAATTATCAAGATTGAAAGTGCTATTGACAAGTGTTTACAAATTCAAATTTCATATGGAAGTTATAAATTTTGTATACTAAAAAAATCGTTTCTCTCATTTAAATACTGCATGTGCTGGCATTTGAACTGCGACACACAGAATTTATAGCCGACATCCATGATACAATAATTTTTAGAAGGTAGTTTCACTTCTTCTTCTTATCCGCCATGTTAGCTATCTGACACAAAACGCGTTTCGTATTTTTTGTTGTACCAACTTTTTCAAAAAAAAAAATCCAGCTTTTGACGTTGGAAAAATAAAACAAAGAAAAGCCAAACATATAAGTAGAGAAATTTTCGAATATTTTGTAATAATTTTCTCCATAAAAAATTAACTGCTGCTTTCGTGGATATTGCAACACACGGAATGGATGTAAGGACACAGCTATAAGAGCCACCGCACACCACAGACTTTAACGGCCGCCTATTTAAATGATAGGGCTCGCTTGAAATATGTACATACATGAAGATGTATGGAGGTGCGCACATTACATCAGCTTAATCGCTCTGACCAATAAGTTGTGGTGCAATGGAAAGACTAGCGAGCACATCTAAATTGGCGGCCGATAAAGTCCGTGGTGTGCGATGGATCTTATCCATTATAAACAAGAAATATTGCTGTTATGTTTTCATTTTTATGATTTTTATTCATGTGATAAGTTATGAAACATATAAATCTTTACATGTTCTGTTAAAAAATATCTAAAATAACAAGCGATAATCCCCAAGTTCTATATCGTAGCAGTGGCCACATTGCGTGTTTGTCACAGACACGGTTTATGTCAAAAATTTTGAAGTGAAACTACCTTCTAAAAATTATTGTATCATGGCCGACATCTATACCTGCGATTTATTTAGTTATTAATTTTTTTCGCTCCTGCCCGAGTGCTTTTGCTTTCATGCCGCGTGACGCACGGACTCCCAGCGAGCATGGTGCAACCAGAGAACGCACAAAAAAAACTTATTTATAAAGATATGCATAGATTATTTACCATAATACTTTTTAAAGCTGTATACATAAATATGTACATAAATAACATGCATATTTATATAGGTATTGTAAATTTGTTAAAGTGCGGCTTTAACGAGTTCACCCACGACTCTAAACAAATTCGAAAGAACTCTAATCGAGAAGTAGTAAATATTTCCATTCGTTTAAACAAATTTTTTAATTATCATTTTTTTTTTTTGTATGGTTGTAAACCGAATAAAGTGATTTGTGGGAAAAATTCTTGACCGTTCAATTTTGGGTTTTTCGCTCATATCTACATACTATATTACAAGAAGCATTAAAAATACATTTCCATATCGATACTCACCAATTGCATATTCTAATATCAGATTCCAGCCAATAATGAAGGCCATAAATTCACCAATGGTTACATAACTGTAAATGTATGCTGAACCGGCTTTTGGCACGCGTGCGCCGAACTCAGCATAACAGAGACCGGCGAATATCGAAGCAATCGCTGCGATTAAGAAACTTATGACTACAGCAGGACCAGCATATACCTTGGAGACCTCACCGGCCAGCACATAAACGCCGACACCCAATGTTGAGCCAATGCCAAGCGCTGTCAAATCAAAGGCGGACAAGACCTTGGCCAATTTTGATTCGGTTGTATCCTCCATGGGTTTGCGGCGTGTGAGTACATGATATGCACCGGATATGCTAAGTGAGGGCATTCTGCAGGGGAAAGATTAAGAAAGGCAGAAGGGTGAGTATAAATATGAATTAGTTTCTTAGTATTGAGTAAATAGTGTGTAAGTGAGTAATTCAAAGTAAAATATTTTGAAGTGTAAACATATTATATTTACTGGTAGGTACGCGTAGTGTGTCGTTTTTAAGCGATAGGGCACGGTTTTGCGGTGCTGGTTTGTTAGGTGTAAAAATTATGTAAATACAAATGCTAAAAAATAAGAGCTGTGGAGGATTATGTAATATTTTGGATTGTAAGTAGTTGTAAAAATAGTAAATTTTCTGTAAGTGGTTTGTGCTTTAAATTCTTATGGTTACAGTGAATAGCGTTTACTTCACTTTTAGCAGCAGAAATCAACTTCAGCTCATAGAGAAAAACCCTGTAGTTGACATACTTAGCTAACTATTTTTCAATCACCAAACAATTAACATATTTTTAATCACATTATTTCTAAAAAATGAAAACTATAATATGTATTGATGGTTTTCTCATACGTATGTGCATATCCAGTTGGTGAAAATGAGCATTTTAGCACGTTCTGATGTAAGTGTGAAATTGGAGACATTCGCGAGCAGTGTATATGAAATTACGATAAATACTAGATATGAATATTAGTTATGTATATGCATGTATGCGTATGTAAGAGCTATTAGCGCAAATGTTGTGATTCGTCTATGTACATATATCGATTCAAAAAAAATGAAAGAGATGAGATATGTACATACATATGTATGTTCATTAGGGCGGTAAATTTTCCAATTGGCCAAATTGCGAAGAAAGGTTTCTTAGCATTTTGCTGTAGTGTCGTTTTGTATAAAAACATGATACAAGGAGTTTTATGGTATGACGAATCCATTTCTGCACTTATCTTTTTCTTAAAATTTCCCCCGGAGGGCGAAACAGTGAAAATTCACATTTTCTTCGAAACCTATTTTCGCAATTTGGCAAACTCGAAATTGATTTTAGACCCATGGTTTCTTCGGCAAATTTACTTAGAATTACACGTACAATCCTCCTATGCTATACACGCATAGTAAAAAAAAAAATAAATTGACCAGCCCTAATGTACATACTATATGTAAAAGATATTTAATATAAATATTTTTATAAATGCACTTAATACTTTTTAGGCGGCTATTGCTTTTACATTTCTACAAATACGAACAACCTCTTAACCGCAATTATAAAATGGGCACGAATGAGGATCACAAGACGTTAAATAAATTTCTAAAAAAAAAACACAAACAGCAATAAACTTTGCGCCATTCTCCAATTAACACTTTTAATAAAAGTTTCGGTAGAAAGGTGAGATTAAATGTATGTATGTGTGTTTGAGTTTCGTAGTGAAATTATATTCGTTATTTTTCGATTTTATTTATATCTTCATAAACGTTATTCGAGGTGCTATAAAATGAGTCAATTTGGGTAGCTAAAAAAACTGTGGAGAAAAATTGATTGTACAACTTCGCTGAATTGGTGCGTTATAGTAATCAAAAAGCAAAACTACAGCTTTCAATATGAAAACGAAATGTGGAAAAGTAAGCTACTTACAAGCTGTCGGCATAGCTGCGGAAAAAATGCAACTCTTTTTTTGCACTAATGACCTTCGAGGAAGTACTCAGGGCCGCTACTTCCGTAAAGATTAATAATTTTTGACTTTTTACGTACTTATGTATATACATATATGTACATATATGTATACATACATATGTGTAGACAATATTTACATATTCAATCCCAGTAAATTTCATTTGCGATTTTGGTTTACAAAATTCATAGTTTTGGGCTTTGAGTCACAGACAGTTCCGTAGTGCCGCTTTGAAATAGTTTTTAAAGATAGTTCTGATGCGGCTTCTATTAGTCGACAGAAAGCATTAGGCCCATAAAGTTAAAGTAAATGATTGTGCAAGTTCCATTTTAAAATAGTTAATGATTTCTTGTAATAAAAAGTTTTTTTTGCGCCATGTTTCGGCATTAGATCAGCTCGTGTTTATTATAATTGTCTCTAAAACTATTGTTTCTTTAAGAAAATTTCACATTCAAAACACTGTTCTATATCACATTAAGCGCCACTGCCTACCTTTGGCCGCTAAACGCAAAAGAAAACTTATTCTTCTCCACTAGTTTTTTTTCGCTTTTATCTTGCTTTTTCCTTTTTTTTTTGCACCACCTACACACCTCAACACTACGCCAAGTATAAACTGCTACTGTTTGCACTTCAGCTTTGAGCGTTACTTAAATAGTACGAACAATCGGCGCGCGCATTCTTCAAATCCCGAAGCAAACATTTTTCTTACTNTAGAGAAATATATAAACAAAATTAGGGTAAAGCAATTCGCTAAAGGGGTTGAAAATTTTAAGATTCTAATAGTTTTTACTGACTGGAAATAGTTGGAGGGATGCTGATCAATTTTTACTGTGTTCAAGTTTTTTCTATTGTATGCATTCCATGCAAAAATCGTTGTACAATGCGATCTATTTGTGCCATATTAGAGTACTTACAAAATACTTATCTGTAACGCCTCTAAACCAGCTTATTATTGTCCATCATTGCTGGTGTTTGTGGGGATCGTAATCCCTATTCGATGTTTATTGGGTTGTGTTGCCGAGAGGTAAGCCCTCCATGGAGTTAATCCCTTGGGATAGTTTTGTGATACTCTGATGATATGCAGAGCTGAAGTAGTATATGGTCCTCCCCTTTGACATTTGCTGTGTTAATTGGACTACATTTTCTATATGCATTTCGGTTAATTTTGGTGTATGTACTCCATGGAGTTGACCTAAATCGCCTTGGGCCCACTGTAAACACAGGTACAGCTTCCATTGATATCTTGACAAAAGAAAGAGTAAGAGTTTACTCCCGTAAGCAATAACATGACGCTGACAGCTGACCAGTGTGACCACTTTGTGGGTAGTTCCTCAAAACGTGAGGAATTTTGGGTGCGCTTGAGTATTTTTTGAGGATTTTTATTTTGAGGAATTTTATCTATATATTTGCAGATAACAAATGCAAACATGTTTTACACAACGGAGTACGCTCTGCAATTTTGTTAATAAAAAACTTTCGGAAGTTTTATAAAGAGCGAAATACACCACACAAGCGGCTTGCTAAGCATTCTTCAAACTTACTTTTCCCATTTCGCCAAACACCATGCAAACTTGACTCGTCCAAGCAAAGAATTTCAGGTTTCTTCCGGTTCACAATGTAAAAGAGTTTGGTTTTTCTTCGATTTTTGTCTCTTGCCTCCTCATTCGGCGAAAATTCCGTTACGAATGAGACGCTTTTACCATACACAACGTAAGCGGTTTGATCAAACGTCAACGTAACGGCCAGAAAATCAAAAAAATTTTACTTTTTGTTCACATATCCCTCAAACGGCTTGTCAAACCTTCAAACACCCCCATACACAACATATATAAATAGCTTTAAGCAAAGGTATATTTCGTTTGGTTTATCAAACTGTTTGTGTGGTCGCTTATGATTTGCTGCTAAATATTCAAAATGTTTTCGATATTTTATTCATTCCATCGTTATATTAATTAACTTTTTTTGAATTTGCAAAATTTCGATAACGAATGGAGAGATTTCGCCTTGTTCGATCACAAGAATATTCATATTGATTCTTCATTCGATCCAGAAATTTATATGAAAGTTTGTGAATCAGAAGATTCTTCAGGTTCATATAAGTTTCCCAATAAAAAAAATATATCTGCATTACTATTATAGCCCGTTTCTAATGCTTCAGTTGAATGTAGATTTAGTATCTTAAAAATGCATAGGACTGACTTGAGGACCAGATTGAGCACTGATATAGTTGCAGCAATCTTCTATACATATAGGCTGCGTTTCTTTATACATTCCGGATAATCCCATTTCAATAAAATTGTAACAGGTCGATGTCTGTGCATTATAGATATAAAAAAAAATGAATGTGGGGGGTCTTCATTAGAGCACCAGAAGCCAAATCAACCATTTTTAGAATGTCTGTCTGTCTGTCTGTATGTTAGCACGCGCATCACTCGAAAACGAATGCATAGATTTGAATGCAGTTTCCACCGATGTATTGCTAGATGTCTAACTTAAAATATAGAAGGAAAAAAATTAGAGAGTTGCCACCTGTTTGAAACTTGCAGTTTAAGTAAATTGATAAGAAAAAGTGTATATTGCAATATGGGCGTTAAAAGAAAGAGGCTTAAGAAGGCTTATATCCAAAAATATTTTTCAGAGTTGCCACCTGTTTGAAAATTTTAATTTACCTTAATTTATAAGATAAATTGAATATTGCAATATGGGTATCAAACTGAAGAGGTTTAGGATATTTTACTGCCCAAAATATTTTAAGGGAGGGTTGCCACCTGTTTGAAAAGTTGTATAGTGTTAAATTGATAAAATAAATGAAATATAATGAAAAAATTCGGAAGAACGCGAAAAGTTTGAATAATTTTTCGACGAAATTTTTCAATTTATCGCATGATTTGATAGTTTTGGATAATGTAAAGGTGGAAAATTCGTCGGAAAGCTTGTAAAATTTTGGATGATTGTGAAATTTATTGTGAGCATGAATCAATTGGCAACTTGTTTCATAACCGATTCGAATGGTTGTTGCTTTTTTGGAAAGGTTTTTAGAAGGAGGAGTGCACAAAGTTTTAATTTTTCCGATAGGTGGCGCAGGGGTCGAGCTACGCTAAAAAAAAGAGTTTCATACGTAGGTAGTCTTTTGGCCTAGATTAGCATATAGGATAAATCTCAATCTTATTTATGGTGCGACTTGCTTGAAATTTGGCATGTATTGACAGGATTAACATATAGGATACTTTTTTCTAACAGGTGGATCAGGGACCGATCTATTCGAAAAAATCTTATTTATGGTCCAATTTTCTTGAAATACAATACCCGTATTATAGATATGCCTAGAATAGAATCGAGTTATTGTTTTATAGCTCGAAAGGTGTTTGAAGGCGGCGCAAACATGCGGGTTTTGGCTATTTAACTGTACTTATTACACAGGCCAACAAAAACGCATCAATTTCATACACTCAGCAAAGCGGGTGAAAGCAAACTAATACATATCTACATACACACATGCATAAGCGTTTTTCTCGAGTGAATGTCGATACACGGCTGTGGACAGCATAAATGTTTATTGGGAGATGTTTGGTATTTTGTGTTCGCCACTGTATGCACTCATATTCCTACTGCAATTTTATCAGAAACCATGTAATGGGTGAGGGACCTGCGGTTATCAAAACTAAAAGTAAAATAAATTTACAGAAGAAAAATAATGCGGAAAAATAACAGAACATTGTGTTACCGACTACCAAACTCGGTGTGAAGACCTCTATTATTTATCTAAATACGTTAGACCGTAACAAAAAAAGTTCAATTTCTTCTATACTCTCTATGACGGTATTTCAAGAGTAATGAAACTGTTTGCCAGATATAAAGTCTCTAGGAAAAATATTAACCCATTTTCATTAAACCAAATAATATCAAATAAAGAAGTTATAAAAGAGCCATTTAGGTATTTTACAGGGTGCGAAAAAAAAGTTACACTACTGAAATACTCTTAGTGTGTATCCGAAATCACTTGGAACAAATTCTAAATTTTTTTGGGATACGGACTAATGTACATACATAGGTATGTATCTGCAAAATTTGTATGTGTATACATATAAGTAATCACAGAAAATTCAATTACAGAAATTGATAAGCGAGTTCAGTCCATTAACTTATTTGGCAAATAATATACATTTAAACATGTACATATGTATGTGAATGTATGTATGTACCTACATACATATAATATTATCTGTAACTGAAGATAGAGCGTAAATGATAAACAACGTTTTGTTTGTAATTTGTTAAAGTAATATACATACGTAAATTGTACATACATAATTGTAAAAATTTATAAGATATATGTATACGTATCTATGTTCTACGAAAACAAATATTTGCGCACATTTATTCATGATTACTTTACTAAATTGAAAAAAAAATGCCTATATATAGTGCGTAAATATTAGAGACCGTAAAAGTTATGGCTTTCAATTTGTATCTTAAAGCATGCGAAATATAACGATAGTGCCGGGATACTTCATCTCAAATAGTCTATCCTATCTTGAACGCCGTGTGAACTCGATGAACTCTCCGAATTTTGTACTAACTCCGCCCTGTCAGGCAAGCAATCATAACTTGGACGAGCCTATTTTTTGTGTCGTATATATTACGCTGCTAAGCTAAGGAGTCTGAAATTTCAGCTTTATAAATTCGACAAATTTTGCTCCAAATTTTGATATTTTCAATTAGATTTCTAATACCTAGCCATTTTCATGAAAGCAATTCAAGTGAAAAATGTTTTTTCCAAAAATTGCTGGTGAAACCGATAGTAAAATAAAATGCGAATTCGCAGTAGTTAGGATTTACCTTTGATTTTTGGCATATTTTTGTTGAAGGTGTGGTGCTCATTTTCTCTAAATACAAACAATTCTCGAATCGGTTTTTCGTTAAAAAATTGCCAAAAATCAGCGGTAGGTCCTAACTACTTCAAATTTGCTCTTTATGGTACTAAAATTTAACAGGCTATAAAGCTGCATACACATTTTTTTTAGAAATTCAGATTGAAAAGTTTAAAGCTTTGCTATAATTTTATGGAATTTTTCCTAATTTTTGCATAAGTTTAAAATTCGGAATTACATGATTTTTAATAGAGGACGGGCTATACATACATATAAAAAATAATAATGATAAACATTAAATAAACAAAAAATATTAAAATCTCGCGACCTTGTTTAGGTTTTTATAACCGTTCCTAGATAAAATTTAACCCTTTTAGTATTATATTTTTTATTTGCTTTAAAGAGTATTTTTTGCATAGCAGTTATATATGAAAGTCTTATTAAGAGAATGTTCTAGGGCTTATATCTCCACAGTTAAGGGTTAAATAAGACTTGTGTTCCGCAAACTGTTTTCACCATTTTCTTCTATGTGAAAATACTCAAGCCGATTTGCTCCTGAATAAGACTCGGCAACTCTGCAAGGTAAAAAAAAAAACTGCCAACAAGCTATTACCGCTCTCTACCTCTATTTCTCATACGTTCTCTTTCCACTCACTTTTCTACCATCTGCCATTAACTCTGCGCTCTTCACTAGCCTATGGGTTAAGTTAATTCAAACAAAGTTATTTAATACAACGCATGCTGCCCACATGGCACAGCGATCAGCTGTATTCGACAGGGAATACTAATTAGTTTGCTGTTTTTGTTTTTGTTGGGGAATACGTCTTAAAAAGACTAAATTGAATTTGATGCGTGTGTAAAAATAGCTACTATCGCGGCATTTTGCAGTCGTTCGGTGCACATTTCTGCGAATACTTGTGGGTTGTATGTATGTATGTATATACAACAACTATGCATGCATGAATGTGAGCAGCTGCGATTGGGTATTTGCGAAACAAATGTTAAGATATAGTATGTATGTATATTTCCTTTAACTGCAACGTTGGCAATGTGATATATATCTAAGCCCTTTCCGTGCCCTTTGTCGCCAGGAAACAAAGAGTCGCGATTTTTCTAAACTCACCCGCAACTTTCCAAAAGCTCCTCCATGACTGCGTGTGGCCTTCAATATATTAGTAAATGTGTATCACTGTAATTAAACTTTTCCGTTTTGGTTAAATTTCTGTATTTTGTTTTTTTAATTCACAATTTTCCTAAGGCATGGGACTATAAACTGTGCTATGATTTTATTGATTAAGTAACGAATTGTTCACAAAACACGCGACGACCGGCATTGAATGGAGCGTTCTTCTCATGCTGCGTTTCTACAGTTAGACGGCTGACAAATGAATAACGAATCCATGAGGTGGCTATGAAATGTTGGTACTCGTATGTTCAGTGTATGGCAAAGGTGGTGTTATGTATATGTACATATG
>NW_016169813.1:0-10537 GCF_001687245.7 Rhagoletis zephyria
TTTCAACCAATATTGAAACCATAAAAACTCCTCATCTATAGAGAAATACCTTTCCAATGGTTTTGAAATCGGTTCGGTAGAATCGCCAAACGAACGCTGACAAAATTTTTATTAGCGTATTAATATATGTATACCTAGATTTGGGAAATTTTTCAGAAAATTTAACAATCTCGTGTTGTTCCATCGCAATTATCAGGAAAACTCATTGAATATTTTCAATACATATTTTTCTTTATTTAACATCATAAATATGCGATTTTTTCAATACACGGATTAAATACACAAATAACTTTTTTCGCTGCAACTATTCGTTCAAAAATACTTTTTCTTGGAGATATTTGTAAATAATTTTTGCCTTGATTTCTCGATTGAAATATCTTTTTTTGGTTTAGAACCCCTTTTAGCATCATTACCGATACACACCTAAATACATATAATATTCGTGTATGATTGAAGATTAGCGTTTTGAACAAGGCAACAGTATACATTTTGTATGTATGTATGAAGGTAAATATGCATTTTATTTTGTATATAAAATTAACAGATAGCACTTACTAGTAGTAGAGTTTTTGTGCTTCGATAATGCCGTTTTCTTTTTTGTTTGTTGGCTTTAATGCTAAACTAAATGCTAATATGCTTAAAAATATATATTTTTTTTAAACTAAAAAGTTAAGTAATTATTTTTATAGTCGAAATAAAGAGAAATAGGAACTAAACTAAATGGTAGTTTCCGACTTGTGAAATAATACTTTACAAATAATAGGTTTCTTGTTTTAGACACGCTTTTGCCATTTACCCTTTCAGTGTTTTTTAAATTAGTAATTTATTATTAAACTAAATTTAAAGCCTTTTAATTACACACTTATTTGTTGACCAAATGTTATATAAAACTAATAAAAGAAAATGGCAATACCCGTTCTGGGACCGGAAGAGTGGCGCAAGCATTTCCATCTTAAAAACAGTCACATCATTTTATTGCACTGCCTTTCATTGTTAATACTAATAAACAGATTGGTTGTCTCATGCTGAATACTTATACTGTTGATTCTGAAGATAAAACATCTAAAAAGTGTACTTGATTTTCTCTTTAGATCCTGCGGTTATAAGTCAAATGAATGATAGTTACTCTTCCACAGAAGGAACCTATTTTGAATAGTTCATTTCATTTTGAAGTCGGCTTCAACTAATATTTCAGCTAATATTTTGAGGACTTTTGATTTTGTTTCCCTGATTTGCTTACAAAAAATTTTACTTGTAACNTCATATGCAGTACATTTTATAAGCATACAATTAATTTTACTATGAAATAATCGTAAGCTCGCTCTCAACAAGTGCATTTTTAAATTTGGTTCGACTTTATTTCCCGTTTTTTGTACTTTCGCAAAATCAAAGTTTGCTCGCATCTGTAAAAATATCAAATCTTGTGCTCTCACAACTACAACTAGTTACATAGCTCATTTCTTAATCATTGGTTTGTAAGCGTGTCTTAGCTAAGCTTATTTTCAAAATGGGAATATCCACTTAAAATTAAAAACGTTTTACAAAATGCTTTCAAATTTATGACATTTACAAATAGTAAGCTTAACAACTTGTACTTTTTTTCGTAGCAATACATCCATACATTTTTGCACTGAATTTTGTGTTATATGAGCCGTGAGACATGGTGAAAAAAAACCATTTTCTTTTGCCTTTAATGCTGTGTCTTTTAGTTTTCATATCAGCTGTGTTAGCTGCACGCTGAAAATGCTTTCAAACTGTAAACATGTCATTATATTTAAAACGGATGAAATTGCTTTGTCGTCTCTTCTTTAGTCACGTAGCGCTTTTCTTCTCTCCCAAGCCACTTGCATGGACCAAATGCTTAGCGGTCTCATATAACCAATTGATCGATAGTGCTTTTCACCATATAACGCTTCTGGCGTCTCGAAATTCATACCAATTCTCTCACTCAGCGTTTTGTAGAGTCCACCAGCGGTTTGGAAGCCCTCATCAAACATGCCCTAAAATAAATAAATTTTTTGGTAAAATGATTTTTTAAGTTTGTATAGTAAAATATGCATGTTGTAATATGTGAAAATACACATTTTGTATGTATAAATTCCTTATATATGTCCTTCGAGATAGAATAACCTATAAACTCCACTAAGGACAAAATTGGTTAGTGATTATCCCTTGTAAAGAGAGAATGTTTAAGCACAGACATTGGCCAAAAATATAAAACAAATTAAATAAAATTATTTTTTTCGAATGACGTGATCTTTTAGGCCAATGTTTTTCGGAACTAAAAACACCTACACACAAAAAAAGGCGTGTGTGCTTTTAACCAGATCCACCTACCGACACGTACTTCGATCCACTATCGATAGTCCGTTTGACTCGTACTCCTAAATTTCGGGTTATTTGCGAAAATTGTGAAAAAATGGCAATAAATTCGAAATTTACTAGGAATTTTGAGGGTATACGAACGGACCTCAGATTCGGATTCAAAGGGTCGAAATACCAGTCGGTTGGTGGGTGTGGTTAAAAGCACACACCACTTTTTTTTTATGTGCCGGTGAAATTAGCGAAAATGGATGTAATTTTCTATACGTTTCCAGAGTACGAAAGCCGCACTGTTTTTCGATACAAGATTAACGAAATTGAAGACGACCTTTCTGTACTTTGCTTACGTTTCTCTGCTGGCTGGGGTGTGAACGGATGCATACATGCGACAAAACCCTTTAGAAATGTACATTAGGGCGGGTCAATTTGTACGGGAGATTTTTTCGACTATGCGCGTATAGCGCACAAGGATTCTACTGTAGTTCTAAGTAAATTTGCCGTAGAAAACGTGGGTCTAAAATCAATTTGGAATTTGCCAAATCACGAAAATAGGTTTCTTAGCATTTATTTGTTGTAGAAGTGTACATTGTTAAAACAGCTGAATTTTCGTATGAGGAACACTGAACTATTTTTCTTAAACTTAGGAGTGAATATACTTAAACTATTCATTTGGCAACTCCAATTGTTTAGACCAGTTTCTTCGGTCGTAATGTTATAGCCAGTAAACAATTCCGCCCTAATGTACATAGTCACCATTACAAAATATCGTATGCCGAGTTTCCATTAGGCACGAAATGACAAAAATTGTAAACCATTTTCAAAGAGCCATGCGAGAATCAATAGCTATTTACATTCATATATCAACAGTAAAGACATGGGTATTTTTGAATGCCAACTCTGTCATTAAAATTTTGTCATTTATTGGTGAGTGGAAATCCGACGAAAACGATACTTGAAAAAAAATAAAGATTTATTTATTTCTTAGAAAATTCATGAAGAAAACCGCTTTTAAAAAACTCATTTCGGGCGTTTTGTACTGATGACCATGACATACACACATAGTTTTAACCTTTTTATGTATCGCTTCTTTAACCATGTTGTGAACACAATTTATGTATTTTTTTATTGACTAAAATTTTCAGCTAAATAAGCTGCCGCATACAAAAATAGATGTGAAACTTTCAAGTGCCGAAAATAGAGTTTGTATGCGTGTTCTTAGCTGTCTCGAATGTATTTTGGATAATTTTTCTAAAGCAATATATAAAATGAATTAAAGCTTAAAATATTTGTGGTTACTTGTTTGTTTTTTTTTTAATTATGCAAATTTTTTCAGACGATTAAAATACAATTTATCTTTTAATACTCGCTATCTCTGTAAAATTCGCGCTGGAAATACTATACGTTTATTAGCATTTTAAATTGTGTTTTTAAAAATTTACGTAGAAGCTGAAACACTTAGTCGCTTTTGTTAAGGTCTAATTTTTGCTGGGGTAGCAGCATACCTGTAGGTAAATTTTAAACTTTAGAAATTTCACAGCTCAACAATCAAAGACGTAAACTTAATTTTGGCCTCTAGATTACGATGCCGCTTTCAGAAAATCCGTATCACGTCAAAATTTTGAGATATTTAGGAGGCAAGTTTTAGAACTCTGACGGTGAAACTTTCGTCGCTTATAACACTGTGCTCAGGTTTTGAACTGTTTTTGAGCAAAGGTTTTGGTAGCGACCTTACTTAATTTGGAACCTTCTTAGTTCAATGGCGTCCCCCGTTTTGCCAGATTAGCTCCAGTTTTTGCCATAACGGTGCTTGAAAATTTGCATAACTTTTAACTTTTTTGTTAATGATTCTCCTCTGAAGTTTTGATACAGCCTAACTATTTAAATCTCGAATCGCATACAATTTAGCCCATCAACTATGTTCAGATATGTGGTTTTGCTTTATAACTCATATTTTATTTCGTAATATTTCTTACTTTTATTAGGCTGTACACTATTTCTATTTCACTGTCGCGGTAAGGATTTTCTGAAAACGGCATCGTAATATAGAGGCCAAAATTAAGTTTATGTGTTTGGTCGTTTAGCTGTGATATTTTTGCCCCCCCTACTGTGTTATTGAAGCCAACTTTATCAGAGTTTTTAATTACTAATTTCTAAAAACAAGTGTACTTGTATTACCTAAATCTCATTGTTAAATAAAATACTCAAAAAGAGTTTTTCTAATATACATTTTTTATTTAGCAATTTAATTTTAGCAGTAGTAAAATATCAATAAAAATAACCACAAATATTTGTCGCTTGAAGGAATTTATAAATTGTTTTACAAAAAAAAAAAGTGGCCTTAAGTTGTGCAAACTAAGAAAAACGCATAAAAATTACTCTTTTCGGCACCTTGAAGTATCACATGCATTTTTGTGTGCGGCGAATATAGGGAGAGAGGGCCAGGTTGTGTGACAAATTTTGCACTATTCTTGAATTAATGACAAATTTAAAGAAATCATCATCCCTCCTCCTCCTTTTTGAGTTGCCAAAAGAAACAAAACCCTTTGAAGCGATGAGAAAAGAACGATGCCCCACTCATTTACATATGGTTGTTTGTTGTTAGTGTTTTAATGTGAGCTTATTTTTGTAAAAACTTTTTGATTCGTTTATTATGTAAAATAATAGGAGCTGCATTTTAATTGACTGAATGCAGTTTGTTATAAAAATTTGTACATATGTAACTAGTTTACATGTAGTTTACTTTAGCACTTTAAATATTCTATTAAATTTTTACGAATTATCTATTTTAAAAATAATTTCGTTAGACAAACCAAAAAGCTTTTTATGCATATAATGATTTAAGCAACACAACAAAAAAACTTAGTAAACCAGTTCAACACAATTCTTTTTCTATACTAACAAAAAATGGTTTTGTCTCTTCAGGCTTTTATTTCATTGTACACATATGCATTTACATACATACATATGTATATACATACGTATGTAGATACATAACGTATACGATTAAACGACTAATAACATAATTTACAAAGACTTACCTCTTGTATCATAGTGGCGGCTAAAGCAAAAGTAACACCTGGCCATACCTCCTCGCTTTGTAAAGTGGTGTAATCGGCGTGGCCTGGTTTTTCAGGATCCGAATTAGCAATGAAACCGTTGACTGCACCAATATTGCCGCCGTAGAAACCCATAACATTATTTTTGTAGATTTCTTTTAAAGCTGCACGTACATTCTCCTTTGAATAGACCTGTGAAACAGAAACGAAGGTGAGCAGAAATTGTATTCGGTATGTATAAATTGAACTAATGAAACTCACTTCATAATCGAATCCACATGTTTTCAGATACCAATGTCCACACAATTGATCGGCCATTATAGTGTCCTTGTTGTGCATATCGAAACGGTAATAACTGCCATTCCATAGTTTTTCTTCCAAAGAACGCTTGCCTTTCTCCAATATATCCTGAAAACGAAGGCAATCGTTGGGCTGATCCAGCAGCGTAGCCATTACCGACATAGTTTGCAAGGCAGCGAGCCATAGGCCTGCACAGTAGGCGCTGAAATAAAGGAAAAAAAGGAATGTTAAAATTATATGTTATGTAAATTTCTTTTCACACTTACCTAGGTCCATCCATTACCCAGGTATCGTACGTTTGATCTGGCGATTTCGTATTCTCAATTAGTCCATCATTATCTGTGTCATATTCTATGGTACGCTCCATAATTGTTTTACATGCTGGATACATTGCCTTCAAGTAAGCCATGGCATCCATAAGATAAACTTTGCCGTTCGTTTCATTGATGTACAACGATGCGGATTTGCGATTTTCTGGAAATGGTAAAAATAATGTTTGAATTGAAAAAAAAAAATACATTAATCTTTCTAATAAAACTTAAAAAAAAAANGGGAGAGCGCTGACGAAGCATAAAAATGTACATCGTAAGTATTATACATGCGGTACTCGTGGCCCTCTAAATAGCCAAAGCGGCCGTAAGCCAACCTGAAAAAGAAAACGTACATATAGTATTAGTGGTTAACTGTAAATTAAAAGAAAAAAAAACAATTAGAGAGCATTATATTGGTTCATATCTTTTAGGTCGTGACATTGAAGACTTTCGTCTGAAATCAGTTCCGTTAAGATCCTAGATAGAAATCTTCAACCAGATTTGCAGGCGTTCAGCGATTTCCTGATTTTTAGCGTATATCTAAGTAAAAAGCGCTGAACACCTGGAAAACTTAATTCGTTTACTACATACCTGGGGTCATCATAGTTCAATTCCTTGCCGAATGAGGAATCACAAGTAAGCCAAATTGTACCGCCATCCGAAATATAATAGAGTTGATTAAATATGGCGCATTTGTACCAGTCAGGCAGTCCACTAAAATTAACAATTTTTCGAAGTATTTAACATGTTTTCTTATACTTAATACACACATAAATATACGTGCTGATATTCAATAGCATTCAACAACTTACTCATCATTAAGTATTGGACGCTGCCAAGCATCAATCAATTTCTCCCAGCTGCCATAGTGCTTCAATGCATACTCGCATATCTTTGGACCAGCTTCGCCAGACGCATCAAAATATTTTGTGTAGTAACGCGTATAGTTTTTGTGCTTCTTTGGGAAATGTATGTGTGGCATATCCCAAACTAATACGAACTCCAAATCATGACTAGAATTTGGTTTGACTGCAACTTGTGCGCATAAAGCAACACCGAGATCCTTGGCTGGTGAAGGAAAATAGGAAACATATTAATGCAGATGCAGTGTAATACAAAATATGTATTTTATTTTAAAAATAAGTAAAACATGCATTGAAATCACAGTTACATATGTAGCTCTTCCACCATTCCAATTGTTTACTCACTTTTCAACGCCTCATCGCAATGCTTCTCACTAAGATGTCCGTTCTCCTTCAAATCGGACCATAGCTGCTCTCCCGTGCCGCTCGGATCGAACTGCGTGCAGCGTGTAATACTGATTTCGGGCAATACGCGACAACCCAAATTATAGGTGCATGGCATGCCAGCGATCTTCTGTCGTATGCCTACGCCCTTCACATTGCCCTGCGATATGAGCACCGCCTCAGCGCCGCCCTCTGCATCCTGCTTCTTGGTGCCGGTACCATTCTTGAAGGTGAATGTAATGGATACCTTACGCTCCTCCGCGCACACATTCTCCACAGACCACACGAAGACGGCGCATGGCAGGCATGAATCTTTGTAGTCGTGCGGTATGACGGGCGAAATCTGACGACAAATCAGTCGCACGCCGTACGCAGTGAGATCATATTCGGTCCAGGCGCGCGGATAGAGACCTGTGTATGAGCATTTCGTGTCGTCGATGTTGGAGTGCCAGGCATTTAGCGGTTGCTTGGAACGACTGCTGCAATTGGGCATATTACTTGTACATTGAGAGTTGATGCTGTCGAGGGAGCTACGCGGTGGATATGGATTGTTCGGTGGTTTGATTGGGAGCAGGAGGAGGGGAATTTGGAGTTGATTTTGCGGCAGGTGAGCGATTCGAATGATGAGCAAAATGAGGCGAGAAGAGATGAGTGATACATTTATACGAAAATAATTAATGGATTTGATAAATGTGCGATGAAAGTTGATATTAAACGATGAGCAACAAAAGGTAAACGCGAAGCAAAGATTCACGCAAAATATCAATCCAAATGCATTTTTGTTTTTGAAATTGGATTACCATTTCCCCAATTCAACATGTGTATTGTAGTGTAGGTGTTGGCGGCATTGAAGTCCGTGGTGCAGAAAATTTTCGGTCGTAGGCAAATAAAATTTAGCACACAAATCAAATTTCGAATAGCGGGTGTGTGCAAGTAAATTTTGAGCGTGTGATTTTGCACAAAAGAGGGTAAGATAAAATATGGAAAAATAAATTAAAAAGCACAATTGCAAATAAAGTTGAAAACTTTATCATGTTTTGTGTTAGCTTCAAGGATTGGTTGTTTTTTAAACTTAACAGTAAGACGATACAACTGAACACGAACTTAATACAAGAACATCAAAATACGTAAGTACATAGGTGTGTTATTCTAAATTACAACTACGCGGGGGCATAAACATTAAAAATAGAAAATAAACTGTTAAAACGGTTGGGGCAATATCAATGGACGTTAAGATATAAAATAAATCAGAAGTGGAATACTAAATATTAAAAAGTAACTAGTTCTAATAAACATACGAGGCTTATATCTTCGTTTAAAGTACAACACCGCGTATCAATAAAATGCAAAACCGCGTATCAAGATAATGAAAAAACCGCGTATGTGAGGCTGCATAAATTATTTTCTAGAGAGTAAAAATACTCAGATTTCAAAATGGTTATCTGTTTTTATAAAGTAATCACATTTCTGGCTAGTACATTTCAGGACGAATGGATAAGGATTGAGCCAAGAGCTTGTGTGAGCAAATCCAGTTTTTGGCAGCAAATGAAGGGGCTAGAACCATAAGGGTCTAAGTGACATTTTTGGAAAATATAAGTCATACTCATATTTGTATAGTTAAATATAGTGTTTATTTGGCGACAAAGAGGTTAGTTAATTAACCTGCATTCATTTAGGCAAAAGTCATTTCAAATGCATTTACCCAGAATTTACAATAAGTAATCGACTTTAAACTTAATTATCTCAAAAAAATATCAGACCTACTTAGATCCTTTTGATTCAATGTCTGTTACGCGGTTTTGCAGAATGACGATACGCGGTTTATTACTTTAAACGACGATATGTTTTTGTGCTTCTATTAGAGAATGTTGGGACGATGAATCCAGCTTGGAACAACATGCATATCATGCCTCTAAAACGTGACAAATAACTCAGCACATCTTCAAGATGCCTTACAAAAGCATTAATACCGAAACTTACCTAAGTTAAAATCGTCAGTATACATTGCTTATGTGGTTATATTGCTAATAGAACTATAAAGTGTATTCCGCCCTAAAAATATGCTTATGTGGAGACTGGACCCTAACTCTGCGAAAAAGCTATCAAAACACTAGCGAAAGTGGATTAAACCCACGTCTGAAAGGTTTTTTATGCAACCCAACACAACATTTCACTAATATTTATGAAGTCCATTAAGCAAAAATAGCACTCAGGGCTTTCACTGAATCCATTGCCCAATTTTTCACTATTCTACGAAAATATTTGTCCCGTTCTTCATGCAGTGACACATTTATAACGCGGGAGTTGCATACCAGACCGGCTTCGCCATTGCTGGATGGAAAACGGGGGCATTTTGGTACAAAACTGGTGTGTTTTATTTTCTTACATCATTTTAACATAAAGATAAAGTTTCTGTTGCTTTTAATTCTAGTGGAAACGTAATCGTAAGAATGGAAAACAAACTGATTCAGAACGAAAAATGACACTGAAGATGGTATAATGCCGAAACCGGTTTTTCTCGAAACCCAATTTGACAAGGGATGACGGAAAATCGTTTCAGAATACATCATACTCCTACCCTGTCGGAAACACAAACAACTAAAAAGAAATTATTGACTTCTTATTTTTGGACAAATAGAAACTTTCGGCCTAATAAGGACGCTTAAAGAGTGCGTTGGATACTTTTGCGGAAGAAACTCGATCAAATAAGCTAACATCGATATCACCGATTAACCGAGTAGTGGCTGCTTTTGAAATTTGTGTGAAATGCAGTTACCAACACGGAGTTGGTGCAGATTGGGCAAATTTTATGCGCAAACGAGTTCCTAAATTTCAGGTTTGCCGAGGAGCCGAAGCTTTTATACTAAAATGCATGATAAAATAATAAAAATAAATGAAAAAATAATAAGCGAATAAAAGGAATGGATTCCATTCAATAATTGCATTGACTTGGGTTTTCTGCTAATTTTCGACATTTTTAATTGTATTTTAGCCAAGAAACAAAAATTGCTTCACAAAATCCTGGTTGATCTTTAAAACAGTCACTTTACGCACCTACATACACCTTTTCACAAAATAGAATCGTTCTCCATCAACGAATTTGCAACTTACAAAAAAGTAACTACGATCGAAATATAGATTAGATAGAATCGTAATTTTCAAAGATTGATCGAAACCAAAAGAATAAAAACGTAGAATACCATAGTTGCCAAACTGAGATATTTCCGATACCAGTCCAAATGCTGCAGTTTTGAAAGTCTTCTCTTTAAATTTATTGACAAATAAGTACTAAAAATTTTAC
>NW_016169813.1:15073-16801 GCF_001687245.7 Rhagoletis zephyria
CGTTACGTGCGACTTGTATGACAAAATGTTTAAAAAATTTTATAAGTCAAAATTTGAAAAAGGTTTTTCCATATTTGTTTAGCAATGGCCCGTTATTGATTAAAAAATTACAACTATTGGTAGTAGCGATTTAAAGATATTAGTAAGCATACGCGCTGGCGTGACATTACGAAAAACAGAAGTGGATTTTGACTTCGATTACAAAATTGCAAAACTCTGCGAATTGGGCAAGACTATTTGTACAAACGTTTTAGATATAATGAGAAATCAAGTTAAGAAACTTTTTGATTCAGTGATTTCTGACTACATTACGACGTTTTTAATTCTTGAAGATTAACGGACAACACTTTAGGAACGTATTTTTTTTGACACAGCCACAGGACACTTTGCAATCAGCTACTAGCACTACATCAAGAAAATAGGCATAATCGGGTTTTCTAAATATCTCGACCCTGGTGCCACCTTTTTTTGCAAAAAGTTTCTGCTTATATAAACAATATATATTATAAAAGCAGTCGAATCGGCCTATAAATAAGTTAGATATAGGACTTTAATTAATTTTTTTTTTTCAAATGATCGGATCTAAACACAAATGGGACCACCTGTGAGAGACTACCTTTCCGAAAAAGGAATATGAATCGGTTGACGTGGTCCAAATTTAGCGGTAACATACATAAAAAAAATAAAAATTTCCGACCAATTGATAACCTTCCTTTTTTGGAAGTCGGTTAAAAACAACAGCTCCACTTTCCTTCTAAGATACCTACTTATCTACAAATGAAGCTTCTAAGTTAATGTATGTACTCTTGAATTTCATAAAAGGTATAGTCAAATGTTGTTGACTGATAACATTAAAACTTTTAGCGTTATCAGGCATTCCGCTCCAGTTTGAAAAGAGTTTAACACTTTGGAGATTACGCTAAATGCAATGCACTAAAACTACATACATACATACATATGTACATGTTTGTACGTACAAAATACAACATACACATCCACAGTAATGCACATACGTATGTACATATGTATGAATCTGCTAAGCTTAATAGCAAAGTACAAAACTGTATGCTATAAATTAAACAAAAAAAAAACAGCTGTGCAGCTGCTTTGTTGAAAACATTTTATATTTGTTTACAGTAGCTGAAGAAAAAATGCTGTGGAAGTTAATTTTAAATAGGTGCTATTTTTATATTCTAAATACATAAGTATTGTGCATTATTAAACAATAAACTGATTGATAAGCGCCGAAACTACTTTGCTATGAAAGTGATTGTCAACCACACTCATGGCGCTACTATTTACTTTTAGATAAAACATTTTTTGTAGTGGAAAAACTTTCGTTATCAGTCGACAGTTCAACAGCATATCGCTGGCGTAGAGTGAAAAGTTACTAAGTCCACTTGTTACGAAAACTTTCTTTTTGATACAGGAAGCAAGAAATTGTTTACAAAAATATCAAATTATTTTACTTCTGAACATTTTCTAGCAGAAAAACGAAAATTTTCTAAATCTAAAAAAAAACACAGAAAAGAACACATATAATTTTCATAATCGTCGAACTCTACGGATTTATGTACCTATGCATATGGAGTTATGATTTGCTTTGAATACGAACAAATTTTGTTATCAAAATTTTTCAAAATATTTAAAGAAAAAGAAGTTTGGGTAATCACTCCTGTAAAATTAAAATAACTGACGGATTCTAAAATACATTAAAAAAAAAAAAAA
>NW_016169814.1:0-16800 GCF_001687245.7 Rhagoletis zephyria
GCACTTTATGATCACGATTACATTTTGATTACTTAGGATTACGATTACTATAATTGTAATTATAACATGCTCGATTGTGAATACTTTAATTGTTATCCCTAAAATTTAAAGATTACGACTACTGTAGTCGTAATTGTACTTTGTTTGCAAAAAGGTCGTACGACCGGTGTATTCTTGTCTAGAAAGCTTAAAGCGCGAATTTCTCATAAAGGTTTTGTACAATTTTTATAAAAAATTGTGAGTCTATAGAGCATGCCGAAAGCGATCTTGGGAAGACCTAAAACTGTTTCTACAGCAAATCTTTATATCAATTTTTTGGGCTAAAAGAAAGGGTTAAGTCGTGATTTTTCACTTTTTTCTCTACAAAATTTCTATTAAAGTTTTTTTTTACTAAATGTGCCCGAAAATTGTTGATCTGGACGGAATTTCTGACTGTAGTATATCCAACCGATGGTTGAAAGTTGTGCACAAAAATTCAGAAAAATTGAAAATTTTTTTTTTTTTTGCGGTTGTGGAATTGGTTTTTAATTTTTTATGAAAAGTGCAATTACATTTTTATTTTTTTGTAAAGAAAAAATTTAAAAGTGGCCGATCGAAGGAACGTCAGCCATAGCATGGAATAGATATTTAATTACTTTCAAAGACCAATTAAAATTCGAATTAGAACGAAAAAAATTTCGATTTGTAGGATCGAAAATTTTGAGTCATTTTTCAAAAGTGCATGAAACACGTATTTAATTTTGATGATATCGACCAATAAAAAAATACGTATGCGCTTATTTTCCTAGTAGAGTAATATACTAAAATTTCAAGTGATTCGGTGAGATAGGCGCAGTCGGTTTGCACGGTTTGAGCTGGAATTGGTCCTATACAATTCACATTTTTTTTATATACATTCATGCAAATAAAAAAAAGACTGTTGCCGTGATCTTTGTGCGGAGTCGATTTAAACGAAATTTGAATGAATTGGTGGGAAATACCCAAAGAAGGTTGTTATATACCAGGGATCGATCTATAGGAAAAAAATCGTATTTATGGTCCGATTTGCTGAAATTTAAGTAAATAATAAGCTATCCAACTGGATTTTAATTATTATTAAGGGCCATAATAAGGAAGGATGACTTTTAAACTAGCGCTTTTTGCCATAAATATCAAATGGATTGAATGTAGCACAAACAATCAGGGCAATTCAATCTAAGATAGTAAAAAGCCTTTCGTAAGACAAACGAAACGCACATGACAGATTAGCTCGAAGGACTTTCTTTATTCCAGCACAGAAGTCTTAGAAAAAAGCTCTCTCAATCACCACTCGTGGGTAGCGGAACTTTTGTTGTTTTTTAAATTTAAATATATTTCTTTTTTAATTAAATTTTCTTATAATTTCTATATTTTATGGTTCAAAAAGAAAAATAAATATTTTTTAATTTCATTTATTTTTTAGATATTTTTTTTCATTTTTATTTTAGATATTTTTTTTTGTTTTTGATTTCATTTAATCTTGAGGAACTTATTTTATTTTGTTCTTTCTTGAATTTTTTTTTTCCTTTCTTAGTTCAATTTGCTTTAAAGTTTTAGATTTTATTGTTAAAAAAAAAGATATTTTCTTAATAATATCATTTAGTTTTTAGAAACTTATTTATTTCTTTTTTGCTTTTTTATTAAATTTCTTTTTCTTTTATTAAGTTTTAAATTTTATTGTTTTAAAAAGAAAAGTATATTCTTATATATTAATTTTTTTCTTTTTTCAAATTTAATTTTTATTGTTTTAGATATAAAAATACACATATGTACTTATTTTTTTAATTTAATTTACTTTTTGAAAAGCTGATTGCTAATAGGCGAACAGCATAACGCTAATACCCCTTCGTTAGCAGATCTGTCAATTAGTCTTTCGAAAGACAGTAAAGAGCTTTGAAGATAGTTGCCAGAATTGACAATTGTGTAGCGGCAACTTTTTTCTTTCGAAAGAGTTGAAATATGGTTGCAAAACCGCTTTGTGATTAGCTAAGCTGCTCCTAGCGAGAACAACACTTTCACAGAGAATGACGAGGTTTCAGAGAGGGTGACTTCCTGTAGTGTGAGACCGTTAATCTGATATTTGAGCTTATAAAAAAAGCTGCTGAACAGAACTACACTAGTGCAATATATTAGTGGAATTCGCTCTTCTGTGTATTCATTGTTTCTTGTATAATTATATGAGAATGAGCGTGTAATTTGTTGTTGCTAGCAATACAATAAATACACACGCAATATCAATTACACGCTCGTCCACTTACGCATGCGCAAGTTACAACGAATACATAGAAACGCGAATTCCACTATTGCAAGAATAGACTACTTAGTTTATTTAGAAGCATCGCTAGTAATTTCAGCTCTGAAATCCAACGGATGATCATAATGCTAGTGCTAAGTTGGACTGGTTTTAAAAGCTTTCTGTTCTGTTCTTACGGCTGGCACAAAATAAAAGCGTTCGCTGGCCAACAAACGAAAGACTGAGATAAGGGCCGTGGGGCGTATACGCAACATCTTAAGGGGTCATATACATTTGTACGTATCGCACATTTGCTGCAAGAGTGTCATAATAAAAATAAAAAAAATTAAATTAGTAAAGTACGCAGAAATGACCTCTGCCTATTCTTCTACGTTGTGTAAAAATTTCATAGCTGTACCGATTACCAGTAGCTTACTAGAACAAAATATGTAAGTTTTTACTTTGTGAGTATATGTAATTTCGAAACTTTAAAGCTGTTTTTCTCAAGTTTTTGGTTATTTTTTTTTTTGGATTATGACACTCCGGCAGCTAATGTGCGATTCGCGCCTTTGGTCGCAGGAAAACCAATATTTTTTTTTGTAAACATGTTTCATTAGTAAGTTCAGTGAATTGTTGGCTTTTGCTCGATAACGTCTGGTTTTTCCATACACATGATAGATGTACATATGAATAACGGCTTAAATGGTATGTATACACGAAATATTACACTCGTGAAAGAAAAATTTTGCTTAAAAAAAAATTATGAAAATGCCTACTTATTTTTAACCGACTTCAAAAAAAGGAGGAAGTTATCAATTCGTCGGAATATTTTCATTATTTTTTTTATGCATATTACCGCATAGCTTTGGACCAAGTGAACCCATTTTGATAATTTTTTATCAGAAAGGTGGTACCTCAAGAGTGGTCACATATTAATTTGGTTTAGATATGATCATTGGATCATGAAGAAATTAACGTCACTCCAAAATTTTTGTATGAGAACTCGATGAAATTCGGTTGTGTTTTTGCTTAAACATTACTTCTTTATAAATGAATAAGAATTTGAATGCACTTGTACTGAAAGTTTAATTATCGGACCAAGAAAATATTAATTTTTTTTGAAAATAGGATTTTTTTTTTGTAAATAAAATTTCCTTCGTTCACGAAATAAATTGTCAAATTGGTCTTCTAGAAATCGTAAGCACGATTACGATTCCGAAATAATTGAGTTCTAGGTCACTCGGCAACGCTTTTAGCGGCGGTAGGTAGCGCGCTATGAGGAGCCATAACTTAACTTCTATTATCCCAATCTCGCTGAAATTATTTAAAAATATTGAATACAAATTTTTTGAAATTCTTTTTGGGCTCAGCCAAAGTTTAAATTATTACACTGACCAACAAAATTTCGCAACAGAGCTTTTGAGAGCTGATTCCTGTAGAATTTTTTCCGCAGACTAAGAATCGTGGATTTAGAATCTGCCCTTTAAATTATGAAGTTATCTCTAGTTTTCGAGATATTTGAAATCAAAAGTACCAAAAACCGCATTTTTCGCATTTGATTTTGTAGTGCAATACCGATGCAATTTGGAATTTTCTAAACAGCAGCAAAATAAACCTAAATGTTCACTTTTTTCCCTAAATATAAAAGAAAGTGGTTTCGCAAATATCACTCACAACAAATTTTTTATTTTCTTGAAATATCTTGAAATTACCTAAAACTAGTTTACATACATATATTTCTATAGCTCGATTTCGTTAATCTTCAACATATAACCATTATGTCAGCAAATAGTATCATTGTGCATAACTGTGGTACAGTGTTTACAAATTTACTGCACAGTAATTTCCTTCGCCATAATACTTATGGACATATGTACGTACGTAGGTGATTCAAAATATCATTCCGTAGTGCAAAACCGAAATCAATCAATCAACTCAATTAAATTCTCAATCAAAGAAAAAAGGTGAAATAGAAAATCCATCCAGCAAAATTGTGTTAGTAAATAAAAACGGAAGCAAAACGAAATTGAAAATGGAAGTGGAAATACATGCAGGAGACAGTGTGGTCATCGCTCAATCCGTTTTTAATAGTATGTCCATACATATGTAGTGACCAGCATTAAATTTATCTTTATATACTCTCGTACTTTTGTAGGCCAAAAAAGCATACAGTTGTATTTACATATGTTTGTACATACGTAGATAGATGCATATGTATATGCACCTTCATATACTGTAGTAAATCAATTTTAATTCGTTGGTCTGATTATTTCATTAATTTCGCTACCCCCGCCCTTAGCCGGTTTGGTTATGAGTAGTTTCGACGAAACATGATTTTCGAATTATTAAATTGGAAATGGATGGATGGAGGTTAATTAACTGATTAAGCCAGTCAAACTGTATCATGTGATAAATGTTCAATGAAGCATAAGTAGACGCCTGTGATGTGATAATGGTGAGGTAAAGTTTTAAATAACTGCAAACCAGACGAAACATTTACAGTGGAAGTCCTTATTAGTTAAGTTATAATAAAGATAGAAATTCACAATTGATTGGTTTCATTATTTCTTTTTGTAAATAGCTGTCTGCACACAAATAGCTTCAGACTCTACTGTGTCTACAATGCAAAATCTATAAAGGCTGGTTTTCACTATGTCAAATTCAGTGGTATTTGTCGTCAAATAACTGAAAACACATTGTCAAATGGGAGACAAGCGGTTCATCGGTTGATTTTGATCAGTCACCCATAATATCATCTGTAAAGGTATGGATAAAGGAGATAAAATTGTTTCAAAATTTGTCGCAAAATTTTGACGTCAAAATATGACATCGTGAAAACCAGTCTTAAGTGCTGTTAAACGTGGCAATGCAAGTGCGTTTTCTCTGCATTTTGCTGTCAAAATGTGAAAGCAAATGTCTACTTTCCCGTGTAAACAGTCAGAAAGTTCTTTATGCAGATTTGCACAAATCACTTTCGGAAATAAAAACTGCAAGGTGTAACTGCAATTCAAATTACCCTAATAACTTTCGAGAAATAATGTCAACTTGCTCGTGTTGCCCTGGGAATTTTAATTTTTGCAGCAAGTGTTATCAAACTAATCGCGGGTTGCCGTGTGCCGCAATTTTTGGCGAATTTGTATAAAATCTTTAAAATTTTACCTCACATTTAAAAAAAAAAATGCTTGTAATTAATTTAATCTCCTGATATGAACTATTTAAATATTAAAGCATGGGATATCTTGCGGCTGTTTTGTGCGCAATTTAACATTCTTAACAAATTTTTCAAGTCTGTCGTGTTAACAAATAAAAAGTAGTATCGGAAAGTTTGATTTTCATAAATAAAATCTGCTTTCGAAAGCCACTTCATATGCAAGGTGTAACTGTTTTGGAAAATTTTGAGTTTGACAGACTTTTGAAAGAGACTTGCACTTGCCACGTCTAACAGCCACTTATGATAGGGTACTCGCAAAATTTCAAAAGTGCAGAGACTTGTTCTAAAAGTTCAAGCTGCTAATTTTGATGCCAAATTTCCTCCTTCGTGATTCTGGACTGCACCTGTGGTTTATCATCATCTCTGTCTCACTGAATCTTCACGACAATCCTCAAGCTGATACCGTTCCATCTGGCATTGGTTTAGTTGTTAGCAATGGAGAGGAAAACAATTCTTAAGAGAATTAAATAACAAGATTTTTATTTTTTGATCATTGCAAAATCGTTATTTTTGTATCTTTATTTTTTCGATCAAGAATACATGGTAGATACGTATCCAAGATTGGCTTTAAATGAACACTTACAGCTACATTGACGACAGCACTTAACACCTTGTTGTTTCTCTTGTCGTCGCACCTGTCGGCCAAGAATATAGGGTCAAATACTGGATTAACGACACTGGGTAGCGACTGGGGGCTCGGGTTCGTCTTCGCGATCCCTCCATAATTTAAGTACGTTCTGTACATCAGTACTAGGTCGCCATGGTTGTGTTTACAGGAGTTCACCCTTCGACCGTTTTTCTGCCAGCATCTTAAGCCTTTCGCACTCACGTATTTCAACCTTTCTCCTCTAAATCTATCTTAAATCTCATTTTCGTTTCACTGCCAAATTGTAATAAATCATTTGTGTAACTTATTAATTAAATATAATTGAACTTTTTAAACAGCTGACAACTCTCATTATATATATATATTATTATAAAAACTACCAAATTAAATCATAATAATTATTTTTCAGGCTAATAAAAAGTCCTGATATTAACCACGCTATACACGAATACTTTCTTTAACCACCAATTGTTGCAAGCATCTGAAACCCACCTGAATTGACTGAACTAATTAAAAGCAATAACGTAATTCTGAAATTATCACTGCACTAAATCTGTTAATAGTTCCCACCACGTGCACAACAACAACAACAACAACGACTATTACTACTACAGCAAAATTAAATGACTTGCAGTCGAAAGTGAAACAAAAAAGTGTTGACACGCTAAAATTAAATGCAATTATAACCACAAATGAACGATAAACAAAAACGCAATACAGAGTAATTAGATTGAGTGAACATGGCTATAAAGGACACCGCAATTATGAAGCTATTAAATGCTAATCAATTTATGTGTTTCGTTTGAACAGCGACAAGATAGAGTGACGGAGGAAAAAAAAGCGAAAATATAATTATTCTTAATGAATAAAGCTAAAGCTAAATAATTAAATTAATACAAGAATAAAAACTAATTAAAATATGTACATAAATAGAGTTGAAAGAATTTTTATATGAGTAATTCCAAGGCTGATAGAGAGGATTTTGTTTATGAAACTGATGAAGTTCGACCACTGTAAGTATGACGATGTTGGTTTGATGACACCATTGGTTGTCGTAACCTTCTCTTCTATTATTTCCTTTTTGCAAGTATCTCTGCATAGCAACATTTTAAGAGTGCAAAAAAATGTGTATAATTTTCTAAAATTAACACAGCGCGTTATGATTTTTAAATTCAACTTAGATCATTAGAACGGAATACACACAGGATATGTGAAGATTACTGATTAAAAAATCTTCAAAACAAGGTGCATTCATTCCTAAGTATTATGGGATGATGGAAATCTTTTAGAGCAATTATTTCTGATACGGTTTTTCTTTATTATTTTCCAGTCAATTGGTATAACAGTTGATAAAATTATCTAGGAACAACCAGCAATTTACCAAAACTACCGAAAGGATGTGAAGACACCCAAAGTTTTAATTTGTTGCAAATTTTGGAAATTGATTATGAATTCATAGAAATAAACTTACATTGAAACTGAATACAAATCCAAAATACTCTCTTTACACCCCTTGCCACATTTTCGTTATACATATATCAATGCTGGGCCTGCCTAGCTTTACATTTTTCTTTTGACCTGCATTATTCATCCCTCTACGAGCAGTAATTATGTAAGTATGTATTACCTCTATTTTCATTGTTCTCATCGTTTTGCTGGCGCTGATGCTATTGTTGCTGAGTTCTGGGCGATGTTTATCTACCCTATCAACACCAAATGCCTACAAATTGCTATTGTTGTGGCTGTGACGGCGTGTTGGACGAGTGAAACCATGTTATATATATATGCATGTAAATATATAACTTCTCACTGAGCACGTATATATAAAAGGCAACTCGGATTGCTGAAAATAATGCGCAAAACGGGCAAAGTGGGCAAAGTGTCGTGGGCTAGCAACACTCTCATCATTCGGTTGTGTTTCAATGGCGCTTATTGAATTTTCCGGTTTGTATATTTGCTGAGACGCTGTGCTGCCACCTAGCGGGTATTAGCGGAAACTATGGCAAGTTACAGTGGGAAAGAACGGCAACTCAAATGATGCAAATAAAAATACACCAACTTATACGACCAGAAAAGAAAAGAAAAGAAAAGAAAAGAAAAGAAAAGATAAGTAAAGTAAAGAAAAGAAAAGAAAAGAAAAGAAAAGAAAAGAAAAGAGAACCATTACCATTGCATTACCATTCGTCTGAAGTTGTACTATCTTACTATTAATAACAATAGATTTACGCATCACATAGGTTAGTGTATAGCCGAGTTCTTCTCCGATTTGTTGCGTAGGCCTTAATGTTGTCACACAAACGGGATGGACCTACAGTTTTAGAACGACTCCGAATGGTGATTGTATGCTTATAAGAAGTTGGGTTTTATGTTGGGTTCAACCTGGCTTGAACCCAGGCATTGCGGAATGATAGCGCGCACTGCTAACCACTACACCACCTATCGGACCATTGGAAAGCCCAACACACATAGTTGCAGGAGCTTTGGTAGGGATAGAACAGAACTTGCGACAGCTCTCTTTTTTTGGCCGCTTTGAATGCATGAGAAGTATAGAAATCTTTTCTGGCGCACTTTTCAGAAATGCGGTTCCTGTTAAGCTTTCTGAAAATTAAAAGTTTACGTTATTTTTAACTCAAAACTATGGTTACTTATACAAACATGGCATTACATGTCACTCGTTTGTAATTACCCTGCAAACCATTTTTTCAGAGTATTCTGCATTGTAAAGAAATTTTAAAGAATTCGTTAAGATTTAATTCGATTTTTTGCCGAATTTTCTAAAATGAAATAAATTACGCACACTTCCATTCTTTTACGAAATTTCGGAAGAAAATCTGTGAAGCAACGAAAATAATGGTGCTCTGTGAAGAATATCTTTCAGAATTTTTCCAGAATTTTCTTTATTTTTCGTACAGAAATTTCTTTACGAGTTCGTGTCAACCCTTTCATATAATGTTCTTTGAAAATTCGTAAAAAAAATCGTTACAGAAATGAGATACTCCTAACGATTTCCTTAAGATTTCGGGAACTTTGGTTTGCAGGGTAGTTGTCGCTATCTATAGAATGTTCAAATTTCTTAATTCTGAATGAAAAAATAAATATGTACATACATATCTATGTATGTAAATATGTGTTTTAGTTGCATTTATATATCAAAGAAATGTTCTCAGGAGTTTACAACACACATACATACATGCGTATATTGACACTTAGTATTCATAATCGTATGGTCTTTTGTACATACATGCATATGTGCATATATGCAAGCATTTAAGTACATCCATATATGTATGTAGATTAGGGTGGCTCTTAACTTTATTACTTTCCGCGATGTATTTACCTGAATTTAGTTCCATTGCAATCATGGCCGAGCGCATGATGTTTATAAACCACGCTTTGGGAAAGTAAAGCTCTCCATTTTTATGTTTGTAAAACTTCACTCTCATCCAAGTTCGAATTTCTTAGTTAAAGACTTGCCATCAGTATTAGAAAATTTTACGCCAGAAAAGAAAATAGGTTCGAAGGGCATTACGAAGAAACATTTTCTTAAAAAATTCGATTAGTTAAATACTTCTTTGGTTTTTAGGAATTTGGATATAAAAATCAAAAGATACTTAAAATAAAAAAGATACAAAATTAAATCAAAAAAGAAAGACTAAATATAATGAAATTCTAAAATTTGAATGATATTAAAAAAGTTATGTTTCTTTTTAAAACTACTAAATTAAACTAACTGAAAAAAATTAACTTGAAAAAGATAAAAAAAATTACTAAACGGAAGTAGAAAAAATATTAGTTTCTAAAAATTAAATCAAATTGAAAAAGACTTTGCTTTTCAACAATAAAGTCTACAACACTACAAAAAAAAATTTAAAAATATATATTTGTCTTACTAAAACAATAAAATCTAATAAATAAAAGTTAATTAAAAAATAATATTTTATTCAAAAAAATAAAATAAAATTCTGCCACCCGAGCACTCGACCTCGGATCTCTCGAACGACAAGCCAGTGCTTAGCTACAAAAATGATATACAAGTGCTTTCTGCTTTTCACCATGAAAATTGGCAAGGGAGACCTTCGTACCAGAATAAACAAAATCTTTCAAACTATCATGCCTATGTTATTCTTTTAAAATAATATATTTTTTATTTCTTTTAATTTTCAGGAACTTACTTGATTTTTTTTAATTTTTAAATAATTTTTTTTTGTCTCTCGAAAGACTGTGTTGAGTTGAAAGACAGTTGACAAACAATTTTAATTATTAAGGCATCTTTTCCCATCCATGTTGTATTATTTAAAATCTGTTCAATCTAAGCTGGGCTACTGTTTTCGGTGAAAGTACGGAAGGCGAGTTTCCCTTTTTACTTTTTTTTTTTAGCACGTAAAAGCAGTAAACAAGCAATATTTTTGGAAAATTTGCTACAAGACGCTGGCGATGTTTGCTGCTCCGTCGATTCAAACCCAGGTCTAATTTCTTCTGGATTATTCGGTCTGTTTGTGCTCAATTTCTGGTAGCTAATTTTTCGTGGATTAGAGTTTAACGGTTAAAAGTTATCAAATATAAAAGTGCCGCCCTAATGTACAGAGAATGCAGAACATAATACATATTGACTATTGACTAAAAATACATCGTAAATTTAAAGTGCACAGCGTCATTATTGAAAACGAAAACAATGCGCCGCCCGCCACATGACTGATGTCTTCTCAGAAAAAAATTAAAAATAAAAAATAAAAATAAAAATATAAAAATACTCACAAACAACTGCATAGTGCCGCAATCATACTTACAACTCGATTCGATACATATTTATAAATACTTGTACATACATACATACACGGGAATGTCTGCTGCAAAAATAAATTCAAAATATTGACTCACCGCAACTACATAGTAATGGGGTTTACATAGGACTGACATAAAAATAAATTAACGCCATATAAGGAGATAAAGAAATGGCCAAGTAAAGAAGATGAAAAGCACATTTGCATACCGTCAAAGAGTAGAAGAGCCGAGTCGAAGAATGGCAACGGCGGCGCCCCCACCTGAAACATTGCGACTATTTTTAACCACAAACGCGAATGAAGAGAGGTTCGAGCGAAATTGTGGCCAAACGAAAGAAAAGGGGTGAAGAGGGCAATGAAAAAGCGGCGGAATGGCAAATGCAAATTCACATTGAACTTGAAAAGCAAAATGTGTAAGCACAAATAAGCAGCACAGAAACTGCAGCATTAATGAGCGAAAATGAAAGTGAACACTGCACGAAAAAAAAATGTCAATGGAATGCAACACAAAATGTATGTACTACACTCGAGCGAGATACACGAATAAGAAAAGACCAAAAAATCATTGCACAAGTGAAAATCTAATGCGAATTTTCCAATTATTTCACACTGTCAGCAATTGTCCGCAATCCTCACACGGCACTAACAGATTACGAGTATCAACAGTTGATCAGGCTGGGCACCGCGGTGGGATGCGTGCGTGCGTGCGGCCAGTGTGAGACGAGACTCTATTATCTGACAGCCACTCGTAATGGTGAGTGAACCAGCAGGAAGTTGGCTGTTTGGCGAACTAACGCGTAGTGATCCAAAAAAAATTGGCAACTGCGAATTAGCCAACTAAAAATATAAACGCAAAAACCACTGAGCGTACTGTGAGCGATCAACAGAAATGAAGAATGGTTTGTAGAGATTTGTAGGTGGTTGCGTTAAAAATCTGCGAAGGTCGCATACAGCATTCGCTGATTTGAAACATGGCGAACGCCTAATGATCAATTTCTGAAGATATAACACACACTGATATGCTACAATACATACTCGTTGGTACGTGTGTAATCCGCTTGAGCGGGCGCGTGAACATTTTCGAACTGTGTGCTCATGAAATACAAAATTTCATTAACGCTTTGGAAATTAATACTCACATTCCAGCTAACATATGTACGTACATTCGCGTGTACATACATACATATGTATTTATGCAAATTTTTCGCTTTTCCGTTTGACTTTCTATGTTTTCTACTCATAGGAACGAAAATTTTAAAATATCATAAAAAATTTACGTTTTTCATTTTTATTCGCCCAACATTCGTTCGAATTCGCGGTGCGCTAAGTTCTATCGGATAAAACGAGAAAACAACAGTCTGGGGAAATGTGCAGAAAAATCAAATAAAAATTATAATAGCATTCCACTTGTTTTTCATTCCGAACTATAGAAATATATATTTCTGAAGCGCACCATACAAGTCCGCAGCGTCATCGCAACGGAGTACTACAAAATGCCGAATCTATTTATGATTATACCTTTGAGTACTTATACTATACAATGGTCATCTTTACTGAAAGAACTTCATAACTCAAAAATCACAAATACGAGAAAAGCGACTTTAAAATTTTTTTATTCAGGTTCAGTCCCATTGAATTTTTAGCGCTTATCTGACATATGGAAAAAAGTTTGGGTAGTTTTTATTGACCGCTGGGAGAAGGATAAGGGTGAACCAAAAAAAAAATCAATTTTGCGATTTCGAAATTAGAATAGTAAGGAAAAGATGCGTAACATGATTCAATGAACCGTTACGCGGAAAAGCAGATTGAAATGTAGTGAAATATCAAGAGGCAACTCTATGAAACTGGCATGGAAAACTCACGTTGAGCTGATGGTAAATCGAGTGCTGAAAGTTTTCGAACAGTGTCGCAGAGCTTTTCGTAAGATCTGGGATTTCGGTATAGATAGCTTTAGCATAGAACTATTTAAAGCCACGGTTTCTTATTTAAACGTGCTACAAATGCGTGTTTACGCGCGTCATGAGTACAACTTCAGGAATGGCGATTCAAGAGGAGGCAATGAAGAAGATGTGCCGACTGCATTATCTTGGTTTGTGGCACGACGATCCGAGTTCCGTGCACATAGAGTTGTATGAAAGATTGTCAGAGCAAGAACCTTAGCTTTTGGCTCTTAATGCCAAACTTTTCAATGAAGTGATCCAGAAACTCTTTTTGGGAGCTGTTTAAAAACTGGTCGATGAAGAACCATGGAACTCATCATCATTTCAGCACAAAAAAGTATAAACAGTGTATTTTAAGAGAAAATAAATAAAAGGTTATAAATTACACAAAGGTAGGTAGTTTTGTTGCATTTTCTTACCCAAAATTTAAAATCATTCATTCGAAAACAATTTTATTTACATAAATTCAATCAAGGAGATGTAAGAAATGCTATTAACTAAATAAATAATTTTTGCTGGCTAAATCGGCGAAATACCCCTATGTGCGACGGCTCCAAGATTGAAAATGTAACTGGAACTGGATGACCTCTAGGGAGGGTAACTTCACATATTCAAAATAGCAGACTAGTCAATTGGCGTGGAGATAAAAAATCAGGATGTGCAGTGACAGCCAAGCTACTCTCGAAGCCTTGAAAGCCCTTATTATTTGGTCCTGTAACCGCCTAAAGAACTCTCCGAGCCGTGCTTTATTTAACTTGGCCCAATCGCTTTGGCGGTTACAGAGCCAAAAAATAAGAAGAATAATAATAAACAGAAGAGCAGTCGTTTGTCTTCCGTGCCAACTGACGCAAATTGGAAATTCCAAGCGCAGCTAAGTTCTTCTCCACTTGGTTTTTCCGTGGCAGTGGGGACCTCCCTCTTCCTCTGCTACCACCAGCGGGTTCCAAGTTGAATACTTTCCGAGCTGGAGCGTCGGTTTCCTTTCGAGCGGCACGGTTAAGCCAGAGGAGTCGCTCCAACGCGTAAATGCCCGTAAATCTTCTGGAAAATCTTTCTCTTTGAGCGACTTGTACAGTGTGGTTTTTGTACGTCGAGAGAGAACTTTATTTCTGAATAGATTTCCTAGTCCAAAGTAGCACTTCTTGCCAAGAGTGATTTTGCGTTGCAAACCGCTCTTCAAAAATAGTCTAAGACCCGTTTCTGAAGTAACCTTTAACTTTAAAGCTCACTTTATATATAATGGTTGGATTAAAAATAAAACTATGCCTAAAGTTAAGCATTTCTGCTATCGGTTTTTGACACATGTATGTTTCTTGGTTGAAAACCAATTTAAAACCGATAATAAAATACTTTACTTTAGAACAGGGACGGCAACTGTTTCAATTAAAAGCAAACATCGCTCTTTAACAATTATTTTTTTTCCTTTTATTTAATTACTTTTTAAATAACCGTTATTTCCGACTTTTATTTTATAAATAGAAAATAACAATTATTTTTGATTTTTAAATTATATGTCTTAGATAACGGTTATCGAAGACTTTTGTTTATAAAAGTCATAAATAAAAATCAGTCACTGAAATTGTTTTTTAAATCATACTTATGAAAGTCATTTGTATAAGTCGTAGTAAACTTTTGTTTCCCAACACCTTAACTGTGAAAAATTTAATGACTTTTATACGAATGATTTAAAAAATATAAGTCGGTGACTGATTTATATATTATTTTTATCTTAAAGATCAGACGCCGGTGAAATTCCTTATCAGATAAAGAAGGAGTGGGCTATCAATGATAGGACTGATTTCGGGGAGGGACATATGTATATGGTTACCAATGGGTGTCATCGACTGCGCACGGTGTGAATCTTTCTTGGAAGCGGAGGATAGTGAAGAGCAATTTATCCTCAGTTTTCTGGCTTTCACCAAACTGAAGTGATAGATTTTTGTGTTGGATCGAATGATAATGGGCAGGGTGCATTTACAAATTACATACTAAGATAATAAAATAGTGTGGTATGTTTTCAGAGGAGTAATGAATCACACGTTCTCCTGCCTTTTCTTATCCTCTTGACAATACTGACATTCCACAATTCCATTCCATTATTCTTGAACAAAAATAATTTATAAGAGAATTCACAAGACATCTTAAGCCTAGTAATATCGCAAAGTCATACAATTTGTCATTGTAAAATATTGGTAAAAATGATTTTAAGTATTTTATATCAGTTTTAAAACATTTTAACGGCTAACAAACAAACCTCTAAAAATATTTTAACCTTTATTTTACGTTACGTCGTCTAGTGACCTTGTCTAGGAGACCTAAATATCCAAGAAATATATGTATAACAAATGCGATCGTAGAATTTAATACAGAATACAAAGCTGGCATCACACCTTAATATGGTCCCTTAATTTTATTAAAGAGCGTTTATTTTCTGGCAATACTGTAAAAAAGAGAGAATTTTTACACATTATCAAAAATATCCGTCGGCCATTTCCCACATACTTTAATTAAAAAAAGTGTCTTTTATTTGAATTATGACATTCTATAACCGATGCGATATGTGGCGAGTATTATCAAAAACTTTTATTCATGCTTGCACACATACATATGTACATATGTACAGACAATACTTCGCTGCATGTGTGTATGTTTTTTCTGTTTCTTTTGGATTTTTAAATTAGTTTTATCCGAAGAGTTCGGCAACGCAGAGTAGAATTTTTCATATATATACATAATGTGGCCAGCCGTACTTCTTTCGGAAGTACAGTACTTCTTTTTTAGCTCTTGTACTTCGTACTTCGAAGTACAGTCAAATGTACTTCTTTGCGATATTTTGTACTTCAGGAGGGAGATTCTGTAGCCAGTTAGCGACAATTTTTGCGATAGCGATTTGAAAATTGTCGCGAACTGGTTACAGAATCTCCCCCCAGGTCCTGTACTTCTCCGATCTTCTGGACGATCGCCACATGGCCTGGGCGATAAATTCGTTCAAACCAATAAAGTCGCCTGGAGCGATGGCATCATACCTGCGCAGCTGCAAAGGGCTTTGAAGGTGTCGTGCAATTGCTTGGGTCCTATTTATGCGAACTGCGTGAGGACCGGGTACATCCCCAAGGCTTGGAGGGTAGTCAGTGTTGCGTTCATCCCGAAGGCCGGAAAAGGACCTCATGTTTTCCACTAGGGATTTTAGGCCTATCAGTCTCTTCATTTTTACTAAAAACGCTTTTGCTAAAAATGCTAGAGAGACTGATAGACCTGTACATAAGAAACACGATTCCTCGTGACTGTCTTTCAAGAGCTCAATATGCTTGTTGCAAGAAAAGGTCGGTGAATACCGCCCTGCACACATTGGTAAAGTGGTCAGAGGAAGCCTTCACGCATGAATATTATGCAGTAGGGGTCTTCGTTGATATCGAGGGGGTCTTCAACAATGTCACTCCAGAGGCAATAGTCAAGTATATTCATAATCTGAAGGTTGAAACCAACCTATAAGGCTTATCGTGACAGAACGGAGTGGGGGAGCGTTTGCACTCAGTGCAGAGTCAATAGGAGCATTCCACAAGTTGGTGTTCTCTCTCCCCTGCCAAACGACCTTCTGGAGGAACTGGCAAAAGTGGGCTGTCGGATGATTGCCCATGTAGATGATGTGGAACTTTTGGTTAAGGGACGATTTCCATACACCCTTTTTGATCTGGCTCAAGATTACCTGAACCAGGTAACTAGGTGGGCGATCAACGGCAGCTGTCGTAGGAGCCTAACATTGAAGAAAGGGCAGGAAACAAGTCGGTTGCCTTGTACTTCTGTAGGGGAGCTATCGGTAAAAGGTGGGGTCTCTCGCCCAAATTAATTCATTAGCTCTAGGAAACTTTATTTGAACCTATATTGTTTCAAAGAGCCCTTGTCTACACTTGTAAAATAGCAATAAGCTGAGCATTATGAACCACATCTACACTGGCGCTTAACATAGATATGTAACGGGTGATTTTTTTGAGGTTAGGATTTTCATGCAT
>NW_016169815.1:0-7437 GCF_001687245.7 Rhagoletis zephyria
GGAGGAAGATGGCGGTCACTTCCTTTTGGGCGAAAAAATAGAGGACACGTATTAATTAACTAAAAATTCAATCCGCGGTAATCCGCTAGCTAAACCCAAGGTAAATAGCAATTTTACATGTTATAAAAAATAAATCACTCGCAGTTGCTTTATAACAAGTTTTTGGCTTATCTGCATTAGTGAGGCTTTTATTTTGTGTGCTATTTGTTTACGTTTCGAATTGACCTTGGCCCGTAGTCATATTCAAAATAAAGTCGACTTTAAAGTTAGTTGCAGCTTTTTGACATAATTTTCAATGGGATATCTGTCAAAAAAGCTGCAACTAANAAATTTTTTAGAAACATGTACTTATGTATGTTTTCATTTTCTTGGAGTTTTCATACATGTTGCAATTCCAGTGGCAGCAAGTATAACTAGTTACCTGAATGGATCTGTGGATGAAGTAATCAACAATGCTTACCAATTGTGGTATTATTTATATGCATACATGCCTTAAATAAGAATTGCAATTAATTAAAAATTTAATTGGTATATTTAAAAAAGTTTCTCTCAAAAATATATAAAACTCAAACATTCATTCTTGGCAATACTTATCAAACTAATTTGTACTATAAATGTGAAGGTACATATANCTATATAAGTTTATTTATATATGTAACACAATTCAACTTACAATAAACATGTTAATTTTTAGAAACATATACTTATGTATGTTTTCATTTTCTTGGAGTTTTCATACATGTTGCAATTCCAGTGGCAGCAAGTAAACTAGTTACCTGAATGGATCTGTGGATGAAGTAATCAACAATGCTTACCAATTGTGGTATTATTTATATACATACATGCCTTAAATAAGAATTGCAATTAATTAAAAATTTAATTGGTATATTTAAAAAAGTTTCTCTCAAAAATATATAAAACTCAAACATTCATTCTTGGCAATACTTATCAAACTAATTTGTACTATAAATGTGAAGGTACATATATGAAATTAATTAAAAAGGTTCACAACCTATTTACACAGCAAATCTTATAATTATTCTGAATCGACTAAGGGGTCATGTATCTCCTCTTCACGTTTTTCTAGCAATTCAATAATTTTGGCATTGAAGGTCATGAACTCCTGCGTTAAGTTATTAACGGAATTAATTAGTAGCTCATTCGATTCATTTCCTTCCTGTTGAATTTTAACATAGCGTCCATTTTGTTTCGGACGTCCTGCTTCCATTCCTTATCCAACTGCATAAATTTGTTTAGGCGCTCACTTGTGGTTTCCTTCGCTTTTGGGTTTTGAACTTGCGGACATTGAAGGCGTGGACGTTTCGCAGAAGTTGAAGGCATGTCATCGTCACTAGATATGAGGTACTCCTCCTCGAGACCAAGTGCTGATCCTGAAACACCTTCAACCCTTTGCACCATTCCGCAAATACGCACAATACTCTCCTCCGTCTGGTTCAGTGTATTCTTGGAAAAGGGTCCTCCACCAGTGGCGCGTTCCTCGGCTTTATTCTGCGCCAACTTCTTCTTTATCTCACTTTTCCAGTCCGTCCATACCTGAAATTAGAAGAAAATTAGAGGGTAACGTAGGGTTTGGCCATTATGCACGAGTACGCTTTGTTGATTACCTTTTTCCAACCAGTTATATCCTTTGTAGGCGGGCCAGCACTGTTTAGTGATTCTGCTAATTGCTGCCAGAGGGAATCTACTAGTTGTTTATCCCTTCTTGTAAAGCCTTTGGCGATGTCCGGGTACTTCTCCATAAATTGCAGGAGTATATCATTTTGTGCTCTATTCTTATGTTTTCCCCTAGAAATACATATGTATATAATTTAAGTATTAAAAACGAAGTGAATTTCATACCAAATATAATACATTTACTTACATTTTAAGAAAATAACCAGCTACTTCAAATGCAGAGCACTAACAAATAAGCAAAAACGGTAGGCTTTGAATGACCGTTTTAATTCCGATAACAAAACCGACAAACTTGGATTCTGCGACACCTAAAACCGGCAAAATTTAGTTTCGAACATAAAAATCGATAACATCGGATTGCGCGACACCTAGCGAAAAAAGTTGTCGGATTCCACGACATAGCTGAATAATTGGATTAAAAAATAAAATCCGGGAATAAAATTGTCACTGAATCGGGTTTCGATACAAGTACATCCTTCCGATACCTACTCAGTACTCGGTTCAAAAGTATGGATACCAAAATCGCTTGGTATCGGACGAAAAGTATCGCGTATGCACTTGTATTTACTAGTATCGTTTTGTCCCCATGAACCAACGACTACAGATCACCTAATCAGTCATCGTTGTATTTGTAATCGATTTTCAGAAACAAGTTTTCGTAGCGTTTTTGACGTTTTTCGGTTTTGTTTACACCGTCTTCTACCTCTTCGTAGTGATTTTTTAGCGATTGAATGTGTTTTCTGCAGCGATTTTAATTATAAATTTTGATTTATTACATATTTATGATATAAATTGAAGTGCTGTGTGATTGAAACAAGTTTGTGCGTATGTTTGGTTTGCCAAAAGGCGTAAATTTGCGTGAAAAGTGGGTCCACTTTTGTGGTCAGAACGTCGGCATTGAAAAATCGAGCTGTGCTGATACTATGCGGTTGTAAACACTTTCTATCACGAAAACCATATTTTTTGGCAACTTTTTGATCAGTTTTATTCGGTTTCACTTATTATATTTTATAATAAATGCCAATATAATCGCACTCAAGCACCACGCCTTTTTCGTTTTCTTAGTTTGTTTTCATTCTTAAGCAGATGTCAAAAACGCTCAGAAATATACTTTTTTCTTGCTTCTTTGATTAGGTAGGTGAACATGTATTTTTGGTTCATGGTTTTGTCCCTAGGAATTAGGTAATAGAAATAAATATCTCCATATGGGCGCCAGACGAAGAGACTTTAAGAAGGTAAAAGTTTGTAAATATTTTGACGAGGGTTGACACCTGTTTGAAAAGGCGAATTCAGTTAAATTATACACAATAACATATTAAAATATGTTAAACAAAATAGTGTTAAGAAATCTTAAGTTTTAACACTAAGAGTATTTTTGAGGTGTTTAAAGTCAGTTGCCAACCGTTTAAAAGGTTAAATTCAAGTTCTTTAATAAGAAAAATGAATTATTAAAATATTGGTATCAATCGAAATGGGTTTGACAAGGCTCACGCTCAAATATTAAATTCAACTTAATTCATCAGTTTATTAATCGATTTATTACAATGTCCGGCGAAGGACCTTTAGGAAGGTTTTAGCTTGAAATAAGTTTTTAGGAGGGTTTTCACCTATTTGAAAAGTCAGATTTAAATAATTTCTATACAAATTATATCAAACATTAAAATACGGGTGTCAAACGAAAGTGTTAAGATAGATAAATTTTTAAAAGATGGATATCAGGGGAAAGGTGTTTGAAAAGGCTTTATTTCCGACCTTTATTTAGGAGGATTGCCACATGTTTTAAAAACCATATTCAACTTAATTAATCAGGTAATTGAATTTTGTATTACAATGTTAGACGAAAGAGATTTAAGAAGATTTTAGTTTGATAATACGTTTGAAAAGGATTTTCGGCTGCTTGAATAGTGCAATTTAGTAAACTATACGCAAGTTGTATAGAATATTAAAATACAAGTGTTAATCGAAAGAGATTTATGAAAGCTTGCCACCTTTTCGAAAAGTCATACCGATCTAAGTAAGTATAATATGTATTTTTATTTATTTATTTATGACAGATGTACGGTAAGACATATAGTCTTTTCATTGCACAAATTTAACATTTAAATTACAGATGTTAAACTTATTGTAGACTTAACCTAACAGTAATATATCAGAATCTTTAGTAAAGGATAAGAATAGGTAAAATGAATTACTAAAGAGGAAGAAGTTAAGAGAGGGAGGCACATTTGAAACATCTCTCTGATTTAATGCTTTTAACAGAAATTGGTAGCGAATTCCATAGTCTGATGTCACTAACAAAGAACAGTCTGGAGTAGGGATGGGTAAATTCGATATTGGAAGCTTCGGTATTCGAATTTTAATCGCATTATAGCTCCAAAATGGCGATTTTTTGGAATCGAACTTTGTGTTGATTAAATTCGGATCAAATTTTTTTCTAGAAAAAAGCGAATCTCATCTTTATTTCCAAAAAAAATCGACTCTTCAACTTTCTTCTTTCTGACTAAATTTGCCATCACTGTGTGTGGCACTCCATTTGTGTTAGGGATGCAAGTAAAAAAATACATATTTTTCGATCTGATGCATCGGGACAAAAAATCTGTGCCAAGAAGGAACAGTTATTCCGGACTCAAATTTAAGAAATTTTTTGCAAAAAACTGTTTTTTTTTGTTGATTTTTTATTTTAAATGTTTAGAGGCTTTTACGTTGGTGACATGAAGCTTTTTTTCTGAGAAGACCCCTAGTAAAATTTTCCGGAGACTAATTTTCTAGAATATATCAATCCTCGAAAGTCCTTCCAAATTTTCTTTTTGCGGGATTTCTTGAAGTAAGGGTCAAAATTACCATTTTAGGCGGGAGTTAATGGGTTAAAATGTTCTACGGAAATATTTCCCGTGAAATTTTGTTATATCCCAATAAACACCGAAAAGATATTTCTCCAACCTTGGAGAAATTCATAGTTCTCAAGTTGATATCCAACATCATTCTCCAACTCATCTCTAACCCACGCGCAGATACGTAAAAAGTGATAGAGATACGAATATTTAATTATCAAGTGAAAAACTAAAGCTATATAAAGGGGAAAACTACCAACGAAAAGTAAATAATCTTCAAAGTATCCTCNTTAATGGGTTGAAATGTTCTACGGAAATATTTCCCGTGAAATTTTGTTATATCCCAATAAACACCGAAAAGATATTTCTCCAACCTTGGAGAAATTCATAGTTCTCAAGTTGATATCCAACATCATTCTCCAACTCATCTCTAACCCACGCGCAGATACGTAAAAAGTGATAGAGATACGAATATTTAATTATCAAGTGAAAAACTAAAGCTATATAAAGGGGAAAACTACCAACGAAAAGTAAATAATCTTCAAAGTATCCTCAAATATTCTTGAAAGAAAATAAAACGCGAAGTGAATCAAGTGGCAAAATTACTGTCGGACTGTATACTATGAAGTGAATTATTGTAATACGATATTGATTTACTACATAATACAAAAGGAATAATAAAATGAAAAACTAATATTTAAATTCATCTATATATGTCGTTTCAATCAAAAAGGTATAAGGTATTTTACTATTTCAATTTCAGTATTTCAATGATATGTTTGAGACCAATTGGAGAATTACATTAGAGTTCAAGTTGAGAACTAGCATTTTCTCAACTTGAGAAACAGTCCTTTTTTCATACAAAGAAAAATGCCCTTTTTGTTGAGAACGCTATGATCCTCCACTTGAGGTACTGTTGAGAAACAACGCAAACAAAAGAAAAGTGCACTCTGCTAATTCACATTGAAAAGTATTTAATTACTTATTTAAGTAGATTCTAATGAATTTGAAAGTATTTTTGGTAATCTACATGTGTAAGCTGAGTGTGTTTATATACAAAATAAGCAAAAATTGTTATGTTGAAGCTGACAGCAGTTACCATTTTTTTACTAGAAAGCGATTCCGTACTTTTCAATGTTACTCTCTCGCTCTGAGCGAATTTTTATTTTTTGACAGTTTTACTAGTTTTAGTCCGAGGAATACGGGAATACTTACGAGTCTAATACTAAACCTAGAAACTTATGACTATCTGTACAAGTAATAGTTATATTGTTAAATGTAAGTGCAGGTATATTACAGTTTTGTTTTTGATTACGCGTAAATGCACATTTAGCGCATTTAGCTCTAAATGCTACTCTAAATGTACATTTATCCAAACAAAATTCGTCATCTAAATGCAATTAAATGCAACTCCAGCTTTGCATTAAGAATCTAAATGCTAAAAGCAACCCTGTGATCTTCCAAAATTTCCACGATTCGAACATGGTTTAATGAGAAAAAGTGGCAACATTGCTTTTTTGCGTATACAGTCGCTAGCTGCGTTTCAATGATCGCCGATCGAGATTTCATTTTTCATTTTCCATTATTAGGATAAAGAAAAGTTACACAAATTCAACATCGGTGTGATGCTGTTAGAAATCTGGATCAATTTGTGATCAACCCTGCTTGTTTTTTTCCTAATTAAGTGAGAAAATTTTAATTGACAGCACCGACAAATGAATATACAGTATATTTTGCTTAGCTGCCCATCTTTCTTTGCACGAAAAATTTGTGCGCTTAACCGAAAAAAGCACTTAAGCGAATTTTCTTTGCTACTTCAATGAGGAAGGTATCCCAATCCCTATGAAACCAAATAATGTGGAGGAGCACCTACCACGTAGAAATTACTGAAAGCGAAATTTTTTGCAAATGATATCTAATTATCTATATACCTACATAAATTTATAGCCGTTTTCGTTGTTCTTCGAGATGGGAAAAATAAATAAAAGCTTGTCAAATTAGGGTAAGTGTAGGGCCAGTGCAGGTAAACGTAATACTTTCTTTGACCATTGATAATAGCTGCACAATTTTTAAGGCAGGTATCTCTAATGTGCAGGTATGTTGAATGCATCTATCGGAGCAGTTTCCATATAAATAAATAAAATATTGCTACTGATGCGCATTTTAGGGCAGGTATCTCAAATGTGCATTTAAGCATAAAGGCAGCAAAGCAAAATATACTGTATACACAAACAAATGTTCGGTTATCGTTAAAACAATTCAAGCTTTTGTATTGAATTTTTGGTTTAAAATTTATCTTTGCCTTTTCAGTAGGGTTTTTTGAACATTATCTTCTGCGTGAGAATTTATCGTAATAGATACGGATCTGAATAAGCGACTAGAACACGGCTGTTTGGCAAAACCATACGATTTCGAACTAGGGATGGGTAGTGGGGGGTTGAAATTAGATTTTTTTTTCGAATTTCGAACATTGCCCAACCATTCGATTATTCGATTCGAATTTTGGTGGTGCAAATTCGATTTAATTCGAATTTTTTCGAATTTTCCATAAAATTTTTTAATTGAAACTTCTTAATCGAGTTAGGAGATGTTTTCGTTAAATATTTAACACCAAGTCATAAAATCTGTATCGTTCGTTCGATTTTCAAAAAGGAGGTAGGTGTCAAACGAAAGGGCTTGCCCTGCAGATGTGTAATATGGTTTTAGTTTTGTGCTATATGTAAGAAAATCAAAATCAAATTATTTAATAAGCTAAATAAATTACCCCAATATGGGTATCAATCGAAATGGTTTTGAATAAACTTTATTTTTTAATTACTTTTAGGAGGGGTGCCACCTGTTTGAAAAGTCGAATTTAGTTAAAGAAGGGTTGTGCTTAAAATACTATGCAATAGTTAAAATATTTTTGAGG
>NW_016169815.1:8431-16800 GCF_001687245.7 Rhagoletis zephyria
CGGCTGTTTGGCAAAACCATACGATTTCGAACTAGGGATGGGTAGTGGGGGGTTGAAATTCAGATTTTTTTTTCGAATTTCGAACATTGCCCAACCATTCGATTATTCGATTCGAATTTTGGTGGTGCAAATTCGATTTAATTCGAATTTTTTCGAATTTTCCATAAAATTTTTTAATTGAAACTTCTTAATCGAGTTAGGAGATGTTTTCGTTAAATATTTAACACCAAGTCATAAAATCTGTATCGTTCGTTCGATTTTCAAAAAGGAGGTAGGTGTCAAACGAAAGGGCTTGCCCTGCAGATGTGTAATATGGTTTTAGTTTTGTGCTATATGTAAGAAAATCAAAATCAAATTATTTAATAAGCTAAATAAATTACCCCAATATGGGTATCAATCGAAATGGTTTTGAATAAACTTTATTTTTTAATTACTTTTAGGAGGGGTGCCACCTGTTTGAAAAGTCGAATTTAGTTAAAGAAGGGTTGTGCTTAAAATACTATGCAATAGTTAAAATATTTTTGAGGTGCTTGAAGAGAGTGGCCACCTGTCTAAAAAGTTAAACTCAAATTACACTGGGACAGCTGAAACCAGCCCGGACTTTGTTAACATTTCACCCAACCAGTAATAAAATACTCGGTGGATTTGCAAAAGTTAGCTCGTATTTTCTTTTCATGGTCTACTAAAGTTTTCATGTCTCGGCCTAAGTAGTTTTCAAAAAAGTTGAAAAGATAGTTAAAATAAATGTCTGAGCGAAATTAAAGGTTAACACATATCCCAATAAACATTTAGGTTTGAGCTCAACTTGAGGTTAAGTTGAGAACTAAGGTATTTCTCGAATCTGCAATAATTTGGTTGCCAAACACACTACAGCTGATCGTTTGATACATTTACCAGAATTTACCAGCAAAAAATTCTCGGACTAAATCTGGTAACTTCTGACAGAGAGAGAGCCGTATTTCCTCTCTCTTTTGTTCTCTCAATAGTCAGAGAACTGAGTACGGGATCGATTTCCAGTAAAATCTGACTGGTTCTGACTATTTCTGGCTAGTCCGGACTCGTACGGGATCGCAACTATTAAGTTAAATATTGTTTAATACTTGTCTTGCAAATGCTCGCTTATCAATCGGAATTGCTGGTCAATGTTACAAAGGCGCTCATCTTATCACCTATCAACTATGGGTTAGAAATATATGGCCAACATGCTAAAAACAACCTCAATCTGCTAGCCTCCCCCTACCACACTGCGGCCCGACGATCCATACGCGCTTTTCCTACTTCACCAATACAGAACATCCTGGCTGAATCTGGTTTACCGTCGCTAGCTGACAACGTTGAAGACAACATAAGGAAACTTTATCCTAAGCTTGCTCTCACCACCAACACTTTCCTGCAAAAAGATTTCCATTCGTCATTTTTCCGTACAAGAACACCCAAAATAGTTTCTTCAATTAGCAAATGCGCCACCTTTGCTAAAGACAATGGACTCCCCTAAGAATAACTTCGCCGAGACGTGACCATCATCCGCCATGGGCGCTGAAAAAAGCATGCTTTGTAAACGATTTAAGTTACCTGAAAAAATCCAATACGACATCGGCTGAGTACAGCGCTCGTTTCTTGGAAATCGCATCGCGTCTCAAAAATTCTAGTTGGCAGCTAATCTACACTGACGGTTCCAAAGCGAATTACACTTCCTTCGCTGTCGTAAAAGAAAATGGTGAACCTATATCATACGGACTTTTACTTCCATTTTGCCCAATTTTCACCGCCGAAGCAAGAGGAGTTCTCTATGCCATGCAGTGTGCGTCAAAATCCAGGGAAAAATTCACCATATGCAGAGACAGCATGTCCTGTTTTCAGGCCTTAAAAGACTATAATAACTCCAATCACATTATGAGAAGCATAAGAAATATCCTGATTTCGCATTCCAATAAAATCAGAATTATGTGGGTGCCAGGCCATTCATTCATTAACGGCAATACATTCGCTGATATTACTGCCAAAGATATGAGCATTACTCCTACCTTCACTTCAAATATCATCTGTAAAAGTGATATTTATAGACTGATAGAGCAGCAGAGGCAAAGCAAACTAGTATCTGACTGGGTTCATTAAAGTCATCACTACTCGAGAATTAATCCTAATTGCACTAAACCCAGCTACTAGCATCACTCCCATCTAACTATACTACTCCCTACACTCGCCCACGCATTGGGCACAGTATAATAACGAATGCACACCTACTGCAAGGGAGACAACCAAGCCTGTGCCCTTTTTGTAATTCTCAAGTCAGCATAATGCATTTATTAGCCGTTTGCCCTCGACTAGATCTACAAAGACACCAGCATTTTGAAAACTATGATCCGTTATCACTATTAATTAATCCTTCTGATTCTAATATTTCCAAAATCTATAAATTTTTGAAGGATTCCGATCTTCTCCGGCATATTTAAACCAGCCAATCTTCACCAGCCAGCCGAAAGCCTCCGCTGCTAGCGCTGCGTTTCTTTTTAGTTTATTTAATAATTTTATTATTATTTAAGCTTTCATAAAATATAAAATAAAATAAATAAAAAAAACTCTGCAGAGTTGACAAATTTAGTAGCCTCGGTGCCACGACGGCTTCAAGCGGTTATTGATGCTAGCGGTGGACCAACTAAACACTAAAAATCAATAATATCTAGGATTAAGTAAAGCTTTCGCGCTAAAGTAAGTTATTTTAGTACTGTAGGTAGACTTTTGTCATCGCTGGTTTTGCGTTTCTTCCAAATAGCTTTGTTATTTTATGTTAAAGAATGGATTTTTTTAGTTTATTGTGGTTAGAAAATGGTTTCAAATAAAACTGTATCAACACATTTTTCAACAAAGTTTTGTACTTTCAAATCAACGAAAAGAGGCGGTGTATGTAGGTCCGTCAATCAGCTTTCCAACTGTGTTCATAAATCGGTTCAATAGTTTTCGAAATATACAGTGCTTAATACTCCCGGGGAGTTTGTTCTCCGGGAATTTGTTTCTCCCGAAAAAGAAATCTTCCAATAATTTACTACCAGGGAATAGGACTTTCCCCAAAAACTTGGGAGGGGACATTCGAACTTCGAAGACACTTTTTTGAGATCTCAACTCCGCCATTTAATATAAAAAGTCCTCAGAGAATTTTTATTCATGATAGGAGGAAAGGGAAAAGAGAGAATACTCCCAGGGAGTTTCTGTTCAGAATCGGCCTGATAAACTTTTGAAAATGTTGAAAATTCCACGTTTAGCCCCTCAAGCGCCGCCCCTCTCAATTTGCACCAAAAAAAGTTGTATCATTAGAGCGTGCTTTCGAGCTACATAATAGTTACCGCCTTTAATTAATTAAGCTTTTTGCTTTCCTGATGACATGTTGCTGATGCTCAACTGAAAATTTTCTGAAACGCTGCAGAAATTGCGCTTTAAAAATTTTCATGTTGGTTTTGATTTGCCAATGATGAGTAACTGATGGTCAAAATTTTGTTCCGCGACCGCTTGATGTAGGCAGTCGCCCAAATACAGCATTTATTGCAGCTCGAATACACCGACTCAACAAACAGGGATGGACACCATTCACTTTTTCTTTTTCTCTAGCTCAACGGTCCGTATTCTTAAGGTATGCCTTTAATTTGCTTGTTGGGTAGAAGTATTACATATATGACCCGAACACAATTTTGCCGAAATTTTTCCCTCCTCACGTAGTGAATACTCGAAAACGAAAAGTGAACCGGGTCGAGGGGAAATGAAACCCATAAAGCTGTCAGTGTTTTTAACCGATTTAAAACCTGAAGAGAAAAGCGCGCTTCATCGAAACTTGGACCTCAAACTTTACTTCAAAATGGTTATTCGACTGTTAAGGTCGTACATGCAGCTGTAGCCATTTATTTTCTCAATTGCTTTATTCTTTTTAACTGGTGCAAACCATTTATATACACATACATAACGTCGTTTAAAGTACAAAATCGTGCATCAATAAAATGCAAAACCGCGTATCAAGAAACTGCTAATGCGAAACCACGTATGTGAGGTTGCATANTTCCAATAATTTACTACCAGGGAATAGGACTTTCCCCAAAAACTTGGGAGGGGACATTCGAACTTCGAAGACACTTTTTTGAGATCTCAACTCCGCCATTTAATATAAAAAGTCCTCAGAGAATTTTTATTCATGATAGGAGGAAAGGGAAAAGAGAGAATACTCCCAGGGAGTTTCTGTTCAGAATCGGCCTGATAAACTTTTGAAAATGTTGAAAATTCCACGTTTAGCCCCTCAAGCGCCGCCCCTCTCAATTTGCACCAAAAAAAGTTGTATCATTAGAGCGTGCTTTCGAGCTACATAATAGTTACCGCCTTTAATTAATTAAGCTTTTTGCTTTCCTGATGACATGTTGCTGATGCTCAACTGAAAATTTTCTGAAACGCTGCAGAAATTGCGCTTTAAAAATTTTCATGTTGGTTTTGATTTGCCAATGATGAGTAACTGATGGTCAAAATTTTGTTCCGCGACCGCTTGATGTAGGCAGTCGCCCAAATACAGCATTTATTGCAGCTCGAATACACCGACTCAACAAACAGGGATGGACNCATGTTGCTGATGCTCAACTGAAAATTTTCTGAAACGCTGCAGAAATTGCGCTTTAAAAATTTTCATGTTGCTTTTGATTTGCCAATGATGAGTAACTGATGGTCAAAATTTTGTTCCGCGACCGCTTGATGTAGGCAGTCGCCCAAACACAGCATTTATTGCAGCTCGAATACACCGACTCAACAAACAGGGATGGACACCATTCACTTTTTCTTTTTCTCTAGCTCAACGGTCCGTATTCTTAAGGTATGCCTTTAATTTGCTTGTTGGGTAGAAGTATTACATATATGACCCGAACACAATTTTGCCGAAATTTTTCCCTCCTCACGTAGTGAATACTCGAAAACGAAAAGTGAACCGGGTCGAGGGGAAATGAAACCCATAAAGCTGTCAGTGTTTTTAACCGATTTAAAACCTGAAGAGAAAAGCGCGCTTCATCGAAACTTGGACCTCAAACTTTACTTCAAAATGGTTATTCGACTGTTAAGGTCGTACATGCAGCTGTAGCCATTTATTTTCTCAATTGCTTTATTCTTTTTAACTGGTGCAAACCATTTATATACACATACATAACGTCGTTTAAAGTACAAAATCGTGCATCAATAAAATGCAAAACCGCGTATCAAGAAACTGCTAATGCGAAACCACGTATGTGAGGTTGCATAAATTATTTACTAGAGTAAACACTCATATCTCAAAATGGTTCTCTTTTTTATAAAGCAATCGCATTTCTGGCTAGTATATTTCAGGACGAATGGATAAGGATTGAGCCAAGAGCTTGTGTGAGCAAATCAAATATTTGGCAGCAAATGTCAGTTACGCCGTTTTTCAGAATGACGATACGCGGCTTTGTACTTTAAACGACGATAAGCACTGAAACTCCATTCATTTCGAATTTACTTTTTCCTCGTTTTTTTCTGCATATTTACCATTAAACAAAACGTACTTTCGCCGGGACTACAATCCGCTTTCATAACAATCCAAATTACTCGAAAGAACTTCTGTCCTTAATTTATTTCTTTTAAAAAACAATTCATATGATCAATTACTTTGCATGGGTTTGAGCCTTTCTCATTTGAGTAAGTATGTTGGACAGCTCCTCACGCTTCCTTTTGGCACGTATGTGAGTACCCAATCGACGTTTCAAAAATTTCAAAGCACGCTTATCTTTTGAAACCTTCAACAATTCCATGGTTCTCTTCTCATAAGGAGCATGTCCCACAACTTCACGTACCAAATCCCTCATGAATTTTGTGTGACGGGTTTGAATCTGTAGACGTAAATCATTTAGATATATATACAATCAATACACTTTTATACATACATTCTTTAGACGTGACCCTCGAAGGCCTTTAACCTTCTTGTCTCCAGTATATTTCACATTCTTCACCTTGGTAGTTTTATGTCCCTTATTGAGACCAACGCAAAGTTCGTAGCGGACTGCCATGATTGCTGAAACACAAACAGAAACGTAAAAAACACTTTTCTTAAATTTTGGACAGACGGTATAATTGCAATTGATCTAAATATATTAAAAACTAGACAATTCATTATGGTTTACTGATGCTCAGTATATTTCAAGATTTTATCCAGAAAATAAAACAGCAGCCTACCTCAGTAGCTGTCAAAAGGCGGAAAGGCGGTTGACAAACAATTGCCAAACTTCTACATTTTAAGTACAGCATTGCCATAACAAATTTTCCTCATTATGAAGAGATGTATTTTCGAATTGAAATATCGTAAAGAGATTTCACTGCCGTGAATAACACCACGTCTATACCTGCTATGAGATCTCACCTACAGGTCGACGATCGGAATTTTATTAAACTCAATTTTTGCATTAAGAATCTAAATGCTAAAAGCAACCCTGTGATCTTCCAAAATTTCCAAGATTCGAACATGGTTTAAGCCCTGTATGCAGCTCTCAAGAAAACGGTCAAGAAAAAATTGCCATTATTTCGCGTGTGTGTCCAACGAATTTTGACATTTTTGATACCTCACAGCCTGTTGCCTCACTCTTTCCTCAAGAAATAATGGAACGGGCATATATTTCTGTTGCAAACCTGGGTTGCCTTGTGCTCTTTTTTCACAAAAAANGCATACAAGCCTTATTTCGTGTGTGTGTCCAAGGAATTTTGACATTTTAGATACTACACAGCCTGTTGCCTCACTCTTTCCTCAAGAAATAATGAAACGTTCATATATTTCTGTTGCAAACCTGGGTTGCCTTGTGCTCTTTTTTCACAAAAAACTTTAGAAACCCGTAGTAGAAAGCGTAGTAAATTTCTTAAGAACTGCGTACTGCCTTAAGGAAATTTGATTCAAGAAAATTTCTTAGCCATTTCTTGTACGTCATTTTATATGGAGTTTTTGCTTTTCTTGAGAGCTGCATACAGGCCTTTAATGAGAAAAAGTGGCAACAATGCTTTTTCGCGTATACAGTGGCTAGCTGCGTTTCAGTGATCGCCGATCGAGATTTCATTTATTATTTTACATTATTTGGATAAAGAAAAGTTACGCAAATTCAACATCGATGTGATGCTGATAGAAATCTGGATCAATTTGTGATCAACTCTGTTTGTTTTGTTTCCTAATTAAGTGAGGAAATTTTAATTGACAGCACCGACAAATGAATATATACACAAACAAATGTTCGGCTATGGTTAAAAGAATTCAAGTTTTTGTATTGAATTTTTGTTTTAAAATTTGTTTTTTCCTTTTCAGTATGGTTTTTTGTACATTATCTTCTGCGTGAGAATTGATCGTAATAGATACGGATCTGAATAAGCGACTGGAACACGGCTGTTTGTCAAAAGCATACGATTTCGAACTCGCGTAAATGTACATTTGCTAAATGCGATACCATGAACGCTCTTCGAAAAAATATGTTCAAATGTGCTAAATGTTGCATTTTAAATGCAGCAAAAACGCCGCATTATCAAGAGTTTATCACTTTTGATGAAGACCCCTACTAAGGGCCGGTTGTTCAATGTCTGATTTGCACAAATCAGAGGTAGAAGCTCCGGTTAAATACAACGACTGCTTTATCGATCACATGTTAGAAGCATGGTGTCAAAAACGTCGATAATGATGTTTAACCGGCAAGTAGTGATAACCAGACATTGAACAACCGGTCCTAAGTGGTTATGAGGCCGTGGTTACGCCACCAATTTCGATTGGCAATCACCGTGCAATTTTTGTTAAGCACAGCACGGAGTGAGAGAGTTTTCGAAATCGAACAGCCAGCACGATTTGCTGGGTGAACCGAACAGCCAGCACACCAATTTTTCAGGGTGCCAATACGCTATTTTGCGAAGAAGTATTAGTATTAAATATTAGAATAGTAAAAAATATTTTATTATTATTATTATAAAGTAGATATTAAAAAAAATATAATTATAAAAATTAAATACTAAAGTAAGAAATACTTAAATTTCGATGCATTTTTACTTCAGTGTTGCCATTGTAAGCGAAATTGTATGAAATGGAAAAATGCATTTCGTAAGAAGCAACCCTGTGCTCGCCAATCAGCAAACAGAGCGTAACCACTTCTCACCAGTCAGCGCAATTTTTCTCTCTTGATTGCCAATTCAAATTGGTGGCATAACCACGGCCTGNAATTATAAAAATTAAATACTAAAGTAAGAAATACTTAAATTTCGATGCATTTTTACTTCAGTGTTGCCATTGTAAGCGAAATTGTATGAAATGGAAAAATGCATTTCGTAAGAAGCAACCCTGTGCTCGCCAATCAGCAAACAGAGCGTAACCACTT
>NW_016169816.1:0-16793 GCF_001687245.7 Rhagoletis zephyria
GAAGTATTTCGATTATTCTAGCTGAACTATTAAAAAAATTATTACCGAATATACATAAAAAGGCGACCCCTAGGATCGGTAATTTATTTTTTTTGCTTGTAAGGTGGTACGGTCTAATGTACATATGCATCTACAAATGTACATATATACTATATGTATGTATGTACGACTCGATGTATGTAGATATGTACATAAATACATAAGTATGTGTTACAATAGTTTGTTAGCTTTCATCGCTAGTTTCTGTTATTTTGCGCGGATTTCTGCAAGATAATTAAAAAGTTTTGAACAGCGAAGTTCAGGGAATGAACGCCCTTTTCGAAATTTTACATTAATTCCTCATACTCGCCATTAACGGCTTTGCAGTTTTATAAACTGTAAAACTTGTTGCATATTTTCAATTAAGTACTGACACAAATGTACTTTGATAGAAAGTTCTATTTAGTAGAAAATGGAAGCAAAGAAGAAACTACTTTGGGTGTAAATGAAATAGGCAACTTTTCGTTTGAGTTTGCAACCATATCCTTTGAAGACGATTTGTTTGTTTGTCTGTTTTCACTCATTTTAAAGTTTCATTTTCCTTTCCTTCTTAAAAATTAATTTCTAGAATCGAGGAAAAATTAGAGAGATTGGACACTTGTAAAGTTTAATTAATAAGCGCCCAACAGTGATTACCAAATATAAAATAAATTGCTGATACCAGCGGGTTTCACACCACGTTTTTGAACATTCTTACTTATAAAGACAAGGGGGCGTGGCTCCTCCCATACAAACGGAATTTTCATTTTTCAATCTTATCTACATACTCATGGATGGGCGCTGCCACCTTTAAAAAATCAAATTCAATTTCAATTAAGGGAGTTACTTATTTAAAAATTATATTTAAAAATAGATGTCTAGAGGCTTTAAAAAGCTGTAGCTTTAATATATTTTAAAAAAGGGTTGCCACTTGTTTTAAAAGTAAAATTTAAATTGATTATACGCAAGCTATCTGAAGAATTAAAGTATGGTTGTCAAACAATATTACTGTTAAGAAACCTTTAGTTTGAAAGTTTTGAACAATATTTAAGTATTTCACAAGGGTTGCCACCTTTTTAGAAATTAAATTAAATTATTTTAAATTAAATATTTCAGTGAAAGGCACGCAATGGTTCCGGCGGTTGATTTATCGGGTGGTGATTTGAGATTTACCCCTGCACAACCCTGCAACCCTGGTGTCTCCGAATGAAGCTTTAACGCATAATAATACTGGCAGATCGCATCAATTGGGCCAATCGTAACACACAAGACGATTAATCTGACATTCGCGGCACCTTTTCCAACTTGGCGATTATTCGTAATGACTCCAGCGCCACCTGGCAGCCCTTTTTGGCAATAGTATTGCCTTTCAGCCTCATTCGGCTTATCCATAATTTGCTTTGTCACAGAACGGTCATTGAAATAGGGGCAGCGGTTTATTGTATTGCACATTAAATAAAAGCACCCCGCAGGTGGCGTCCTTTCATCCTTGATCTGGATATCACCAATACGATCCCTAGGGGAGCTGGAGACACTCGGCTGTCTGGTAATTGCCTACGCCTCCGTGGTTTGCACTTATGGTAACACGTAGATGCTTGGGTACCCTCTATGAACTGACCCAAACACCCCCACATTGGCACCTGACATAGCGCCTGTCTACATCGCAGGAAAAACTTCCGCAGCACGAACAGCTATTCGACTCAGGGAAAGCGAGTGGTTAACCAGCTTAAGGACTGAATACTCTGGAGTTCTTAAGTACTTCGATTTAATTCCTGATCGCACGAAGTACTACGCTACGGAAATGGCTCCTAGGAGCTAATTCTTTGTCCCCTGTCCCTCAATGGAGGATTGTGTGGGGCGGAACTTCTGGCAAAGGGTAGCAGTGAACTTCTTCACGGATGGATGGAAACTGGACAGCAGGGTTGATGGAGAGGTCTGCTGTCGAGAGATTTCCATCAACACTAAGTTCAGACTTCCGGGCCGCTGCTATGTATTTCATGCAGAAGTGGCTGAGATACAGAAGGAACAATGTAGCCGACGAATTGGCTAGCTAGTAAAGGTACATTTGAAATCTTATCACCGGGTATGGAGCAGCTGCGGACGCATCTGACCTACTGTGATTCACTCTTGGAAGGTTGGGCGCCCTTATGTAAACTCAGCAGGCACTGAGCACAGTAAACCAGGACATGCAAAATTGTAAGGTCCTTCTGGCCGAGAGAAGTCAGGAGGCAGTGTAGGATACTCCTTACAATCACAATGCCACAGCTCTCACTCTTGATGGCAGCTTTAGTGAATTACTATGTAATCGGTATTCACGCTGTAAGGCTAGACATATTACCTATGTGCCGCGGTTGCCTCGAAGATGATGAGGTGGAATCACCTCAGTATTACCTTTTTAATCCTGTAATACTAACCAGGAGTAGAATTTACTCACATGGTTTTCTTTACAAGCCGTCGTAGTTGAAGTCGCTATGCGAGAGGGACATAAAGGTGGAAGGAGCTGTAACAGGATTTTAGTTTACATGAATCCGCTAGTTGTAACAGCATTTTTTTCTTGAGAGATGCAAACTGATTTAAGAAATTTTGGTAGAACAAAATTTCCTTTCCATTTCTTGTGCGTCGTTTTATATGAATTTTTCGTTTATCTTGAGAGTTCAGTTTAGAGTCGGACCGATTAATCGGCATCGGCTAGTATCGGCCAAAATAATCGGCATCGATTCTTTTTACTTTTTTCGCACTTCATTCTATGTTATTTACTTCTTACTTTTTGAATTCCTTCAAATCTTAAGATATTAATGCATCTGAGTCCTCGTGTTTGGTTTTTATGATGTACGGTGGCGAAAATGTAAATAGGGAAGACACACGTTAGCAAGTTTTGGCTATTTTTCTTTGTTTAATATTTTTTATGAAAACATAGCTTACTATCTAAACAAAACCCTGTAAATCAAAATATCAAAAAAATTCGACAAATGTTCATCAAAGTTTGAAACTGTTAAATCAGATTTTGTAGAACTTTTTTGAGTATGCAGTTTTTTTAGACCTTAGTATAATAAAGGACTTATCGTTGATTTTGGCAACTTTTTGTTCACGCATTTTCTTCAATACAAAGTACGTTCGACGTTTTTTTTTTTTGTATGGAGAAAATCAGCAACACTAATCAAATCAAATTAAATGGGATGGGCTACAAAGCTGCATACTCAGAATGTTGCTAGAAAATCTAATAAAAAGCTGAGGAATTTTGCTAATTTTTGTACACGATTTTTAAATTTTACATTACATGGTTTTTGATAGATAACGAGCTACAATTTCATAAAACAGTAATAAACATTAAATGAACGAAAGGAAAATAGCCACAGAATGCTAAAAGGTCTCTCCCGTATTTATATTTTCGTCACTGTATGTATTGTTGCGATTATCTTTGAACTCCTAAATCTTTCGGGTTCTTTTCACTGGATTGTTAAATTATTTACGTTACAACAATACTTTCATCATTATTTAAAAAAAATATTTTGAAAGTTGAGCGCATCTTGTTTTATAGAACTTTTTATTAAACAAGTAATTTTTTAGCAAAAAACACAACCGACTTCAATTTTCCTAACTTTACAAATTTAGAATTAATTTTTTCATAATCCAATAATCGGATCTAAACCAAATTACGGGACGATCCTTGAGCTACCATCTTTCCTAAAAAAAAACAGGGAACGACGAATTGATAACCTCCTCTTTTTTTGAAGTTGAAGTTAAATGTTTGAGTCCTTTCTTAATTTTATATAAATAAAGTGCAATTTATGAACTTTAAAACGTTTATTTATTTATTACATACTGTACATAAATCTTGCATAAATGTGAAAAATTGCTAAGAATTAACTTTAAACTTAAAAATTTGTCCTAAAGATTCTTATTAAAAAGTTTGCAATTTAGATGAAACTGTGCAGAATCTATATATATAATACGCGAATGCATTTTTTGTGCAGCATAAAAGATCTGCACCGTTCGTTCGTTTTTAAAAAATGGGGTGTCAAATTAAAACGCCTGCCTGTAGCAAACTGGTTTTATTTTTTCGAACAGAGTTGCCACCTGTAGAAGAATTGAATATATAAATTATTAAATAAGCAATGCCATTATAACCGCACCGTTCGTTTGAATTTCCAAAATGAGTTGTCAAATTAAAGGGCTGAGGCTTTAGATGTGCAATAAAGTTTAACATTTTCGAAAAGAGTTGCCACCTTTTAAAAAACTATATTCAAATTATTTAAAAATATAAATCAATTATTACAAAACGGATATCAATCAAAATGGTTTTGAAAAACTTTGTTTCTTAATTTAACCATAGGAGGGTTGCCACCTGTTTAAAAGATCAAATTTAATTTTAATTAAGGGAATTAAATATGATAAATATGTATCATTATATGGGTGCCAAACGAAAGGGGTTTCAGAAGGTAGTAGTTTGCAAATATTTTTAAGAGGGTTGCCGCCTGCTTTAAATACCGAATTTAGTTAACATATACATAAGTTATCTGAAATACCAAAATATGGATGTCAAACAAGGAAGTGTTAAGAAATCGTTAATTTGAACGTTAACAATATTTTATTTAGGTGTTGGAAGAGAGTTGCGACCTGTTTAAAAAGTTAAATGCAATTATTTAATAAGTCAAATGAATTATTAAAATATGGGTATCAATCTAAGGGGGTTTGAAAAATCTTTATTTAGGGACTGTATTAAGCGAGGTTGCCACATGTTTAAAAAATCAAATTCAACTTAATTGATCAGTTATTTAAAATATGTATGGCAATGTCAAATGAAGGAGAGCTAACAAGGTTTAAGCTCTAAAATATTTTTTAGGAGGGTTGCCACCTTTTTTAAAGCTCTAATTTAATTAGCTAACATAACAATTATATGAAATGAAAAAGTACGGGTGTCAAACAGAAAAGTGTTAAAAAATGTTACGTTTGGACATTTATTTAGAATGTTCTTGAAGGGTTTTAAGAGGGTTGCCATCTTTTTAGACAGTTAAATTTCAATTGATTAATAAGCTTAAAGAGTTGGTTTCAATCGAAATGGGTTTGACAACTCTTTATTTCTGACTTTTATTTAGAAGGGTTGCTACGTGTTTGAACAATCAAATTCAAATTAGCTCATCTGTTTATTGAAATGCATTTAGTATCACAATGTCAGGCGAAAGAGAAATTTAAGAAGATTTAGTTTACACCGATCTAACTAAGTACATATATACGTCTATTATACGAGAAAGCATGTTTTGTGATAGTCATTAAATTTGCACCGTTATTTCGAATTATATATATTTTCAATTAAAAACTGTTTTATCGCAATAGGGTGGTTTGAAATTAGATTAAATTAAAGGGTTGCCACCTGTTTTGAAAGTCACCTTTATTAAATCATAAACAAGTTATATGATGTACTATAATATGCGTGCTTAGCGAAATAGTGTTACAAACAAATTGTAGTTTAAACATTTAGAGTAATTTTAAGCGTTTGAAGAGTGTTGCCACCTGTTTAAAAAGACATGTTCAAATTATTTAGTAAGTTAAATAAATTATAACCTAAAATTAAAGGGACTACTAAACTCATGCTCGAAATTTTCTTAAAAATTTTGAACAAATTTTTGAAATTTTGATGAATTTTTCTAAGTTTTGTAAAAAGTTTGAAACTTGTACTTATACAGTTTTTGGTACAGTTTGCAGAATACTCAAATTTTTTATCTTTTTATTTACAAAATTCTACCCAATTTTTTTTAAGTATTGGTAAGGTTTTCGTGGGCATAAGTGTATTAAATTATGGGTATCAATAGAAACGTTTTGAAAAAGCCTTATTTCAAAAATACAAGTATGAGGGTTGCCAGCAGTTTAATTGGAAAATATAATAATTAAAATATGAGAACCTAATAAATTACACTTAACTTTACTCGCAGCGAAGCGGGTGAGGACGAACTATTTAGTATACTTGCAAGTGCGTACTTTGTTATTTTTTCGAGTTAAAATTTAATATTCTAAATATTGCCATTTAAATTCATTTAAAAACAGTTGACTGCAACAAATTGCAGTTAACGTGGAAGTACAATTACCGATAGACAAACCAGCTGTCCATCAGGATATCAACAAAATCAATTGACCCACATTATGCAGCAAAATGTAACCGCATATTAATTGCCCACTGACCGCACATTTTCAAATGCCAATCGCTCTGTCACTCACTGCCACTTACAGGCAACTCGTGGAACTGTAATGCGGCGGGAGGTGGCCGATAGATGGCCGGGAGTTGGCCGATAGATGGCCGTGTATGTAAGTTTTAAGAAAATTGTTGCGTTGAATGCATGCATGCGGCATATCAATTGTTTGACCGCAAAATCACGCATATAATAGAATTACCGTATGGCTATAGAAATTATTCAAATATACACCTACCACAGATATACATATGTACACACAAAAACATACATAAAGGCGCACAAGAACATAGCTTTGGTAACGTCAAAAATTATAAATGTATGACCCAGAAACGAGAATGAATGAAGTTTGAATGAGAGCAATGCAATAAAAGGCGACTTTTGGAAGTGTCCAGAGTCTAGACGGCATAGGTGGAAAGGTGTGGGGTATAAAGTATAGCACTTGGATAGCAGGTGTGTGTAACGGTAACTATTGTTATAAAGGACTAGCTTGCGTGCGCACAAGAATTGGGGTTAACGCGGTGGGGAATCTCACTCACTTACATACAATTGATACCATTTATTTAATATTTTAATTGGTGGTATTGCGGTGGTCGCATTTTTCGGCGCTGAAAAAGTTAATGTGAAAATAATTTACATACATACATGTGTGAATTAAGCGATTTGGTGAAAGGCTTATTTACCAAAAACAGCTCTCAAATTACTTGACATTTTTCTTCGCTAGAAGAATGCGTTAAAATAACAAATCAGACTGTGCCTTGCGCCGGATTCTTTGTTATTTAATTCTTTAACGGTCATAATTTATTATCACGCCTTCGAGCCACAAATGCGCTGACTGTTTGTTTGATGACAGGAGGTACTTTGTCTAGTCCTATTTCAGCGCCAGGCGCAAGTCATCGAGTTATTAAGATCTCGTTTTGATGCGGATTTCGATAAGGCACTCGTCTACTCGGCGCCAAGTCACAAGGTCCCTCGTCGTTCCAGCCTTTCGCCGTCTGTCGCACTTCGTGGATGAGCAGAAGCATTTTAGTCATTGAAAATCTGGACGTTCCGGGAGCATACCCTAAGTCCTTTAAAGGTTTCCGTGGTCATAATCAATAACCGAATTATTTTTCTAATTTAAATGTAAGTGCTTGTCTTTCCGAACTATACGATTATATAATTTTTAACAATTTCTTTGATTCTTCGTAGAAACATACCTATTATACCTATATTGAGAGCTTTAAAGATAGAATCGAATGCAATTTATAAGCCAAATTTTCCTTATATAGACTTAGATTGGGTTACTTTGTAGCGTGGCTGTCTTCATCCAGATCCTGAAGACAACATACTTACGGGTACGGGTCAACGCTGACGGAGATATAGAATGAAATAATTTGGTCCGAAAGACTGTCGAAAAAATGTGTATGAATAGTATAGCGTTGCCTGTGTCTCGTCGGCGGACAGTGGCTTCATCTTGACAGCTTTGACATATGTCGTTTGTAAAAATCTCATTCTCTCAGAATGTATTAGTCCTAACCAGCGTGACCAATTATGATTCCAATGACCTTCCTAAGTTGAGTACGTTCGAGGAGAATGAGGTCGCTGGACCTATCCTTGTCTAATCTGGGCCAAATTTGACATACTTACTACCCGGCATGTGGGTTCTCTGCTCTATATTCTATTTTTTCGACGAACTAGTGTTAAGGCCAGTGTTTAAAGGAGGAGGAGTATTGTGAGAGGCAGTCAGCCATTATTTTCCATAAAATTTATGACGAGCATGGCAAAAGAGTATACAAATATTGTGTAGGGGACCGTGATTCAGACTGCATAGAAAAGGTGAAGTTGGTTAGAATATTTGAAGGTGGTCTTTGTGATACCAATGTGAATAGTAACAAAAAACGAAGCGGGACGAGAACGAAGTTTCACAGACGGAGGTTGTTAGACTCGGAAAACTCCTTAAAAAGTAGGATTCCAGCCTGTCTAATGTTCAGATGATTACACCTCGTCGTGACCTGCCAGTAGACCCAACTGCATTGACAAATGTAACTTCACCTATGCAATAATAACCCTACCTTTAGCCTTTGGGCCATCCTCGGGGGTGGCTACCAAAAACCCGTTTGGTAGCGAACTAAAGTGAGAAGCCGTAAAACCTCACCACGTTAAAACACCGCTCAATGAAAAAAGTTACAAATTATTTACTTGACAAATTAAATTCTTCAATTTAGTTTTAATATAGTATTTGCGAAATAAAATTACTTTAAAAAGCAAAAATGAAAGTTAAAACGAAAATTAAAATGGTCGCCTTTACTAATACTCTGACATCAGCAATCCACACAGGGTAACTGTATGTGCAAAAATACATACATACGAGTATATATACATTAGGGTTGTCCCTAAATTTAGGAAGCAAATTTTTACATCGTATTTCCTAAGCCTCGATCCCTACGTCAATGCTACTATAGTCGAAGATATCATATGTAAATTTGTGTCCCGTTTGAAGTCGGTTAAGGCGTGTCGTACAGGGGTCAAAGTTCAGATTACCCTATGAAGACGTCGTAATCAACTCCCATCGGGACTAAAATTCATATGTGATATCCTCAACTTAAGTAATTTTTTGAGTCCATAGAGGCACCTGGCCTTTGACACCTTTGCGACACGCCTTAACCGACTCCGATTCGCACCAAAATTTATATGTGACATCTTTGAGTATCGATTTTAGGTATTAGATGAAAAATAAATTAATCTTGATTTTTTGAGTCTCTATAGAGGAACCTGTACTTTGCCATCTGTGCGACACGCCTTAACCGACTCCAATCGGGACCAAAAATTAATATGTGATATCTGTGACCGTAGTATTACCGATTGTGGGAATGACACTGAAAAAGATCGTGCATTTGATTTTTAAGGACTACCCTAATATACATACGTAAGAAAAGAAAAGTCCCATAACGCGTTCCGAGTTGAGTCATAAAAGGACAAGTCAGCTTAAACGGAAATTCAAAAGTAATAAATAAGCAAAAGCATAAAAAACAACATCATCAAACGACCAACTTGAATATAGTCCCCACTGTGCAAATATAGTCGTACATGCACACATGCAACATTTTGCCCCTGTAGATCATGTAGGTATGTATGAACTTACGTAGTAAATAAAATTTCAAGAAAGTGAAATACACAAGAAAACCCATCAGCAGTCATTTCCTTCTCCTACCCCACGACGAACGAAGTTGTTGTTTTTTTTTTCATTGTAGTTTCTTAAGTTTTCGTGTTGACCACTTGAACTCTGCCTTTAAAATGGCTTGCAGTTTCGTGTTAAAAATGAATGTTAGTACATATATAAGCAGCGTTGACTATTTGGGGATAGAGCTGGGGATATGAAAAGGTTAGCGCTGGCGTCGAACGAACACGCGCTACGATAGAGAACCTACCCCACTACTGGTCAGTAAGTAGCACAGTGTTTTCAAACTAGCCAGGTATTTGATTCTTAAGAAATCCGATTCCTTGCTGCCATCCGAGTAGTCTACAAGCAGGTCTTCCTAACGGCTTAAAATCGGTGGTGGTTGCAACAATCCTTAACAGTGCTGCCTTTTGCCTACATACCTAGCAAATTCAGAGTTTTTTTTTCTGCTATAGTGAAGTCAAAGCTCACATGCTATCTAAATCCCTGATCTTCTCCTCCTGGCTTGTTTCAAAAAGGGTAGCCCTGTTGGCCCATTCGTCCGCTCGCTCGTTAACCGCTATTTTTCTTTAGTCGGGTACTCAGTTGATGCTGGCTCGCACATATCCAAAGCCTCAGCTGGGAATATACCTACGGGATTTGCCATCGGCAGGGAATTAGTGACCATAAACTCTGGGGAATAGACTTAAAGACGGTAAAGTACAAGCAAGTTGACCTTAAGTTAGACAAAATTCTCTGGCAAATTAGAGTTATACAAACTTGGTCGATCAAAAATCTCAGAAGATGGCCTGCTAGATTTAATTATTCAGTTTACACGACTCCGACCTCCAATTTGGAAAATGGCTTTGTCACACAGTTTCCCCTGGGGAAGGGTTGGGGAAGCAAAAATGTACGGCCTCGAATATCATATACATCGGCGGCTTTAAGCAGGAACAGAGGGCAGGAAGTAGTGTATCGTTTTTACTCTTTTCTCATTTTTGAATCACTGCAATATGTCTCAAGCTGAGTTGAGAGCTATCAAGGGACCCGATCTTTGGCGATTAGGGCTAATCCGGACAGTCAAGCCGCTATTAAATTCGAGGCATGCTGCTCGATTACCTCAAGACCAGATATGTACACCACTACCACAGATAATTTGGCTTTCGGGACACAGAGATATACCAAGTAATTATGAAGCAAATGAATTGGCTGGTGGTACTTCCCTACAGTTGCAATTATCTCCTCTGAATCAAAGGAAGATGAAGCAGAGAACCCACATATCGTACGTCAAATCTGGCCGAAACTCGAGAAGGAAAGCTCGAGCGCCCTCAACTCAGGATAGCTGCTGTAATCAGCAGGAAGAATGTGGACTCGAACCAATTACATCTATCGAGTCTGCCGAGACGAAGAAGAAATCGAAACCGTCGAACACTTTCTCTGACACCCTGCGAGACTGGCAGGATTCAGGCAACTTTGTCTTCCAGCCTTTCTGACAGTCTTGCAGCCTTAAGCCCATCTCAAGTCTGCGATCTTCTACGCTGTATTAGCAAAACTACGAGGTTTTATTTCTAGGAACATGGTATACATTTAGCTAAAACGGTCCTAAGTGTGTCCCCATCAGGATATGGATGAAGACAGCTTTTTCAATATCTGATTATGTCCGATCTTTGATTGGGTAGTTAATTAGAACTCATCTTAGCAAATTCATAACCAACCTCATTTCCGGTAAATTTCTGAATCCAGGCACCAAAACTGAAGAAAACATTCAAGACTCTCATTGACTGGATTCGGAGAGAAACCTAGTGTTTAATGTTAGATATAGGGACTTTTATTGAGCAACGAACGGACCAAAAACGCATTTTCCAGAAGAAAAGGTTTTGTGATTAAGGCAGCAGTGAACCTTTCTTCAAAGAGCCAGGCGGTAATTAAGTTGTTTTCCACTTCCTCGGCTAGGTCACAACTCGTGGAAAATTTCTTTTGTACTTATGGATCCTAGGGCATGGGGGCATACTTATATGGAAATGAAACACAACTCAATTGTTCATCTGCAGAAAGGCCATCTGTTCTTTTGCTCGCCTGGTTTACTCAGAAGTCGTTCTCACACACACATTTACAATATATTCAGCAATATCTTCCGGACTAAATCTGACTGTCTCAAGCGGGGGACTTGGGCGCCTCGCTTGAGAAAATACAAAGCTAAATTAATGAAAGTTACCATTCTAAAGATACCCTGAGTTGGAGTTGTACAGGATCGTATTATAAAATTGTGTAACACATCAGGGGTAACTACGACTATCTTAAAAGAAGGGCTCTGGTAGGAATGGGCAGGGAATATACCTATAAATTCACGGCTATCTTCGCAGGGCACAGGTCAGTGTCTGTACATATACATATGACGAATGTGCAAAGGCATAACTTTCAAATGGTTCTAACGCAGCTCCAAGGCTCCGAGCTCAAAGTAGGCAGTTGAACAGTTTCTCTGTGGCGAATGATGCTTAAGAGACTTGGTCAATCATTCCTGCATATTAGTTTAGATTGCAGTTCGGGACAGTGGCTGAGATAATGTACGATGATCTCCAGCTCTTCCTCATATTTCCACTATGTCTTCAAAATTGTGCGACGCCAAATCCTTCTTCAATTAATAATAAACTAATCAAAATTTTAGTCATAAAACTCTAAAAAACACATAAACCTATTTTCTTTCGCTGGCAAGAAGCTTTGCCCCAGCCAAGCACACTGTGCAAAATTGCCAAAACAAACGCTACACAAACACTTCTTGCACATTCTCCTGCGCCGTGCTGCTATTCGATCCTTCTGCCTGAGTATTGTTGCTCACAGAAGTCCTAGTGAAGAGCGTAAGCATGGCATGGCCACGGTTGGTTAGGGCTAGAAAAATAGCCAAAGCACTGGACACAACGCGACAGTCTGCAAAGTTGAGCCGCGGTGAGTGGACGTTTTTCCTGGCTGATTAGGCGCCGACAAAATCGGATTTCATTGTTTACACGACAATACAAAAGCAACAAAAGTTGGGTTTGGGAAAAAGAAAACCCAAAACAAACCAAAAAAATAGATAAACAAACAGAGTGGTACAGCCAAGGAAAGTGTAACACTGCCATACAAACAATCATACTTGAGAAACTTAGCGGCACACGTCGAGCGTACAATGACCGCTGCAACGGGCATGTCGCACCAAAAGCAGCACCTTCAACTCGAATGTCCTGTGAGAGGAACAGCAAGTGCAGCAGCAAGCAAAAACAATGACTGCACTTTGGCGGTTTTTTTTTAAATGCGCATAACTTTGAAAATACGAGCACTATTTATAAATGAATAGCATTATTTGGATGTAACGCCATAAAAAATGCCAAAAATTGGTTTGAACTGCGATTGTCTAACCCCCGCGAACGGTCAGTGCCTGGAGCAGAGTTTTCACACGGCCAAGAATTATTTGTGGGAAAAAGCTGTGCACACACGGCCGGCTTTTGACTCTGTGCGTGAATTTGTGCGTTCCTATTGTTGTTTTTGTTGTAATTATCGGCGTAAAAAATCGATTGGTATAGCCACAGGCGTTGTCGCTGAGGCGACTGCTATGGAAAACGGCGGAAATGGCATTATGTGCGAGTCGACTAATGGAATTGCAACAATAAAACAAAATAACAATGTAACTTTTGATACGTGGAAGCAGCCGCTCGAAGAGCCACAACTGCTGGAATACATGGAGCACATGCATATAGAGCAATTGATTTACAAAGACGGTGATTCGCAGAACAATAACAGCACACCGGTTTTAACGGTGCCGGGCATTTCGAATGAGGATTATATGTAAGTTGCGCGTGAGAAAGCGTTTGTGAATGTGCAATACGAGGTTGTGGATTGTCTTTGAGTGCATAGGATTTAGTGAGTTTCGCTTTCTTTATACAAAACGTGTGATAATTATAAGCACACCAGGTATTGAGAAGTTTAAAATTTTGTGCAATAATAAAAAAAAATTCAACAAACTTTCTAAAAATAGATTTTGCGTATGCAGTTTTGTAGCCGCCCATTCGGAAGTGTGAAGAAACTGGAATTTTTTTTATTGAAGGTAGAAGCTGAACTGCAAGGATAATATAGTTAAGCGTTATGAGAAGAGATGTACATATGTAGGTAAAAATATATCTCTATTATTTTCTTTAAGAATACATATAGTCTTCTAAAAACTCGACAAATAATTATGACCAATATTAACGAAATAAGCAAAAATGTGATGGTGTCGTCTCCTCTTTCCTTCAAGCCGCATGAACATTGCCAACTTCTCCATTGCCCTTCGTTCTGAACTGGCCTCGAACCACGACTTGATAGAGGTTAGCCCGCAGATTTGCCCATTAGCTGGAGCCTTTTAAATTATGACTTGTGCACTATTATGGTATACTAGCAAATACCGGGCGTGCTTCACTGTGCCTTAAAGGTATCTATTTTAGTGTTGTTACTCCCTCCCAAAACTCGTATGGCCCCATTCATAAAAAATAAAAGAGATTTAAAAAGCTTTTTTTCGTAAACCTCTTTAGTTTAACACCAGTTTTGTTTTATCAATTTAAATTAATAAAATTTTTCAAAGAGGTGGCAACCACCCTCAAAATTATTTTTGGGAGTAAACTTTCCTAAAGCACTTTAGTTTGATATCCATATTGCAATATTTATTTTATCTTATTAATCGAATTAATATAAACTTTTCAACCAGGTGGCAACATTTAGTAGTTCAGCTAATTTTCCGCTAATACTCTACGATTTTTGTGATTCGCATGGGGGATAGACGGTTTTTCGTCGTGGCATCCGAATGTATATTTTATGTATAGACACGTACATATGTACGTACATACATACATATTTATGTGTCTATTTACCATAAACCTGTCAAAAGTTTATGGCCCAGCACGTGATTGCCCTTGAGTTGGCTTAATTAATCATTGGATTTAATTACTTAATGCATAACGAAAATATGTTGAAGTTAAAGCAAATAAAGAACTTCTATTTGGTTTTAGTGCTTTCAGTAAATACGACTAAGTAGTACATAAGTAAATATTTATGAATGTACACACATGCACATTCTAATGTGTTCCACAATGTAGTTTACATATGTATATCGTATGTACATATATCGTATGAAAAAATTTTACTTAAGCTAAAATGAAAGCAAGCAGTTGTTTGAACTTTTGACAAAACTATCTATTTATATACTTATTTATATTTTACATAATATTTACATATACACATATTTAAATAGATATAAATAGTATTTAGTGCTTATCAAACCGGGATATTCTCTCCATATGGGTCATTATTTTACAAATCGTACACCTTTTTGACTTCAAATTTAGATTTGGCTTTAACTTTATTTTATAAGTCGCAAACACGAAATATGGAAATACCTGTATCTGTGTATAAGTACCAAGTACTCATGCAATTGGATTTGCCGAAAAAATCCCGACCTAGTCCCGTAATGGTTTCGACAAAAGTTCTGAACTGGTCCCCTACTAGCCCCAAATTAATTTGGAAAAATTCCCAAAATAATTCCAAACTAGCCCTGGAAAAGATCTGAACTAATCCCGAAAGAGGCCAGAACCAATTCCAAAATGCTCCTGAGAAAGTCCTTAACTAGTCCCGTGCTGGTCCCAAATTAATCTTGAAAAACTTCCGAAATGGTGCCGAAAAAAATCCTCAACTAGTCCCGAAAAAGTCCTGAACCAGTCCCGTACTGAGAATGTCCTTAACTAGTTCCGTACTGGTCCCAAATTAATTTTGAAAACCCCCGAAATGGTCCCGAACTATTTAGCTCCGTAAAAAATCCTCAACTAGTACCGAAAATGTCCTGAACCCGTCCTGTACTGGTTCTAAAGTAGTCCCAAAATAAGCTGGAAAAAATGCCGAAATGGTTCCGAACTAGACCACCAAAAAGTCCTGAACTAGTCCTGACCTAATTCCGTAAAAGGTTCTAAGGAAAAGGAGGTTACAAATAGTACATACATACAGTGGCGAAAACATAAATAAGGACACGATTTTAACAATTTTCTGCCAATTTTCTGTTGTTTATTCAGTTTTTATTAGCTTTTTATAAAAGTCTAGCTCGATCAAAAACCACGTAAATTCGAATTTCAAACTTTGTGCAAAAATTTATAAAAATTCGACGAAATTTCATAAAAATTTCGAGTTTTTTTTAAAGGATTTCTTAGAAAAAATTGAGAGCATTAAGTAAAGTGCAAGTTTTAAGTAGCCAGAAGTTACCGTTGATTTTTGGCTTTTTTTTTATTTTTGTTAAAGTCGTAGCTCATTTTCTCCATATAAAAAAAATTTCGAACATACTTTGTATGGAAAGAAATACGTTACATTTTCAACAAAATTTTGCCAAAAATCAGCGGTTAGTCCTAGCTATATAAAACTTGCACTTAATTATACATACAAACATTTAATAGGCTATAAACTGCATAGCCAGACTGGTAAATAAGTAAAGTTGCCGTTTCAGATTTTGTTAATCAAATTTTTTCCATTTGGCGGTTACAAAAGCTTTCGTAACGTTCAGAATAGGCCTACTTACCGCACTTTGACATTCAAAATAGCAGTGACCCGCACTTTTTCTTAGCTAATTTTACTGTTAACAATAAATTAACGCCCCTACATCGTTACAAAACTAAATGAATAATTATATTGGTCACAGCATGTTGGAAAAAAGAGTAACGGAAAAGTGTACTTGTTGACCCCATTCCTTCGAAACGGAGAATGACTTCAGCTGATTTCCGAAAATAAAACTAAACCGCAACAAATAGAAATACAAAACAGAATGGATTAATAGTAAATTTAAAAAGGGGAACAGTTGTAGTTTTACCCAAACTAAGCTGCCGGACTATTTACTTGAAATGAAATACTTTTTAACTCATTTTCTAATGGATAAAATAGGGCAAGAGGCGTTTTTTGCTTATAAAATTCTCACTCTCTTGTACATTTATTTGAGTAAATACATAAAGAGTGCAGAGTTGAAAAACCGTTTACACACCCAAATAAATAAAAATATTAATGTGCTTGTGACCACACAAATTTTCACGTTGCCCATACCTGGCAGGTAATTAATTGAATTCGAAGAAAGAAAATAAAGGAAAAACAGCAACACCCAAAGCTTCAGCGCCTTTGTATTGGTATGTGGTAAAACTACGCACTGGGTGGACGACGCAAAGAAACGTTAAAAGGCGAAAACAAGCAATTTTATGATGAATGGCAAACGACTGGACTTGACGGCGAAGAAAGCACAGCGTCATTGAAATGAGCGATTAAATTTCAAATTTCGCATGCAAATTTGGTTTTTACTACATGTGTGATTACTAATGTTTTTTTTTTTTTTGGTTTATTTACGAGGGTCGATATTTTTATGAGTACAAGAACAAAAATACTCAAATGTAAGGATTGAATTTTTCCATTACTAGTTTGTA
>NW_016169818.1:0-16793 GCF_001687245.7 Rhagoletis zephyria
CTAATGCATGAAAATCCTAACCTCAAAAAAATCACCCGTTATTTATGTAGGTACTTGCCACAAATATGCATAAACACAGACAACAATCGGTCGGACCAATTGCGACTTAATAGCCTCCGTCTTATCGCAATTACGCTGGTGGTCGGTCGCCAACGGTATCTATCGGTATTCGGTATTTACTTAATTTACCCGCCAGGGGCCATTGTGTGAAACATGGGAAAATCAAACCTCAAAGTATGTATGTATGCATGCACATAGTGGTGGTGTTCAATGGCATTTTGGCTCGACAGGACATCGTTATTGCTTATCAATGATTGCGACCACTACTAATACCAGTAAACAAACAAATACTTATTGACTGTTGGCTGTTGGCTGTTAGCTGTTAGGACACCGGCGATGCCAAACTAAGCTGTTAGGTGTAATTAAGGCGCAACGAGAGATCAAAGGCAATAAGCACAAAGAAACCAATTGAACAGCTATACATTTCCGTTGTTGCACATTTCTATTGAAAGACGCATGTATGCATTTGGTTGAAGATAAACCAATTATTTGAAGATAAGCATGTTTCCAAGAAAGGTGAATTTTTTCATTATTAGTTTAGACGTTTTTTTAGATGTACATACAGTGAAACCTCCCTTGGGCGGACACTCACCGTCAGTCATTTTTTGTCCGCCAAAGAGAGGTGTCCGCTTAATCGAGGGGAAGCCTATTTTAGAACTTTTTAATGTTTTATTTAATTGAATAGTCACTATTTCTTATTTGAATAAAAGATATTGATATTACATCGTTCAAACAAAAATGTGCATGTATTTTTTCAAAAGTGCACATTTCATTTATGTGCGTAAGTACATATTAAGTAATAACAAAATAAAAATAAATGTTACATTTTAGTCCATAAACTACNTAATCGTTGGTAACTAAAGCGTGTTTATTCAATTAATTTGTAAGTATGTATGTAATTATGTTAATCAGTAAAACAGTGTAAAATAGTAGGAAATAATAAATATGTAATTGGTGGATAATTGATTTTAGGCTTAAATTGGCACCAGTGCCGGATCTAGGATTTGGAATTTTAATTTTAATTCAAAGTATTCATGCGATTATTGGCCCAATTTGCCAAACGAAATCGTTTTGACGTCGTTTCCGACTCGTTCTGCTGAACAATTCGTTCGCCGGCGACGTTCACAAAGGACTCTCCGGCGAACTCGCCGTCGGATGAAGAGCACAGTTCGCCGGCGGGCCATAAAAACGATATACATACTAGCGAACTGCAAAAAGATGCTCAAAATCTTTAACAAAAACCACATAAGTATAAATCCAATATGAAATTGTGTGCAATATAAAAAAAAAAAAATAAATAAATCAGCAAGCTTTCCTAAAAATTTTCGAACGTTTCAATCTGAATTAAAAGAAAAAATATAAAGCAGTTTTATAGCCCATTAAATTTAGTGTAATATAGTAAAAGTTTTGCGTCGAAAAAATTAATTCGATTTGACGTTGTTGCGAGTTCACCCATTTGACTTCACCAGACCCGACGTCTAATCGAATTCGATTCGATGAGAAAAACGAAGTCGGACGTTGCGTTTTGTATGGAAAACACGACTTCGTTTCGACGTCGCACAGTGGTTGGAGAAGCTATGTTTTACGCGAGAAATTAGAGGGGCTCTTACGATTATACTAAAAATGCAATATCCTAGTATTATTTTTGTTATGCTAAATCTGAATATGCCATACAATTTTTAGTTTGACAGTTGACAGCTGTCAAATCAACTGCTAGTTTCTCTAAAAATAAGAAAATCTTTTTGAAAATACCACTTATTAGGTTTTTACGCTAGTCACAAATGTTTTCTCTTGGACACGTGAGCAACTCATGTGCCAGATGCGGTAACCAATCCGAGTGGAGCCTTGGGTGTCGGCTGAAAGAGAGGGAGCTTCGATAGGGCCAATCCAACTTATTCGGTTTAAGAGCTCACTGAAGTCAGCAGCGTCTGTTCACCAGGTGCAGGTGCAGCTGCAAGCGGGTGTCTGTCTTGCAGATAGGGTTGCCAACATATTCTAAGATATTTATAGTACTTTTTAAAAAAAAATTGAAAAAATATAGTACACTTCAAATATATATATGTAGTATTTTATTTAAAAGAAAAAGAGAAAAAAGATTTTTAACTGATGGAAAATGAAATTATTTTAAGTAAATTTGTTGATTCTTTCGCAGTTATGTTACCTTTTTGATTATAAAGTCACAATGACCTTTTATTTTAAAGAATATTTCATTTAATACCTATTGTTATTTCAGAATAAAGGTCTTCCATTTTAATAAAACAAATTTCGTGCAAATTACTGAAATATATTTATATTTATGATTAAAGAAATATAGTATTTTTGCGTACTATATTTTTTCCCAACAGTATATAGAACGCCGACCGGAAAAATAGTACAATACTATATATTATAGTACGGTTGGCAACCCCACTTGCAGAGCTGCTTAACTGTGAAATTATTTAAATTTTTAAATTATGAAATATGTACAAGTTGATTTCATTATTTTTTCTCTTATTTGGTAGTGGGGCTTATATTTTTTATTGAAAAATATAATTAAATTCAATTAAAAAAGTATGGAAAAAAATATTCAAAGAGAAAGCCCACAATTAGTCGATTTGATGATTTGATGAGGTCCTGTAGGCGGCATCTTTTTTTTTTTACCTCGCTTTTATTAGCTTGGGATGTAACTATGTAATATTGATGCGCCTAAAAGCTGCATTGATTTCCATTCCCAAGTTACACTCATCAACGTACAAGTTGTTCTTTCGGGCTCGCTGAAATCCGACTGATTCTTCGGCGGCGGTACTTAATGAGCGGGAAATGTGGCGCCACTGTTCGCGTATGTCGGTTTGTTGAAGAATGCTCTTAGTGAGCAGGTGTGTGAGTCGAGCGACCAATAAATTGGCCGTCTTTTGTGATCGCAGCTTTTCGTCGTTGAGCTTTCCCTGCATTCTTGGGCGCACATTTTTTGCTGCACAGAGGCGGGTGCGAATATTGCCTGCAACAAGATATTGGACCGAGTCGATGTTTGGCCCTTCGGTGTGTATGTATGTACGTCTAAAACACTGGAAGCATGCGTCTATCTCAAAATGTTCGATTTGGATTCTCGTTTTTCGTTCTGGAGACAGCCATGTGGCTTGGTGGATGTTCTTATGCTGGAACCAAGTACTAACTTTGTAGTATTACCATGTTTCGGGCCCGGAGAAATCTACCAGCCTCAATCCGTTGTCAGACGATTCGTGTGGTGGCTGAAGTTTCCGACAGTGACGCCAAAGATCCCTTCCTTGCCCATCTTGGCATTGAAATTGCCAGGCACGATTTTTATATCGTGTCGGAGGCAGTGCGCATAGAAGAGATCCTTGGACGCCTCGTCCGTCTCTTGGATCGGAGCATGGGCGCAGATGAGCGAAATATTGAAGAATCTTCTTTTTTTTTGGTGTGGATTATGGCAATACGTTCGTCCACCGGGGTGAACGCCAGTACTCGGCGACGGAGTCTCTCTCCCACCACAAATCCAACACCGAATTTGCGCTCCCTTACGTGGCAACTATAGTAGACGTCGCAAGGCTCCACGCTTACCTTGCCTTGCTCCGTCCATCGCATTTCTTGTGTGGCGGTGATGTCAGCCTTAGTCTTTCCGAGGACATCAACCAGCCGGGCAGAGGCACCTTCCCCATTAAGAGCCCGACAATTCCAGGAGCATACCCTCAAATCATAGTCCTTAATACGTTTTGCCGTGGTTGTTATCAGAAAAAGAGGGTCTCATGCGAGGCTGCTTTTTGTTCTTCATTGGGCAGGGTTTTAACGTGGTGGGACCCAGACCCAACTCCTTCTCACTTTAGCTCGCTCCCATACGGGTGTTTGCTCGCAATGCAGAGGATACGTGGATATAAATATCCGGACGTTGTGAGCTGCGATTTGAACTGTAGGCACAGTAACCACTTCTGGCCACTCCCAGGTAAATGGCAGTCAAAAGCATTCCTCTGCTGCGCATGGAACCATCCTGCTCCGCCTCCTCAGCAAAGGTAATAATGGGTCTCATCAACGAGGTGTAAATCCAGAGTATACCCCTTGTCGCCAGACCCCACGTTTTACTAACGCTTCTATACTATAGCTTTATTGAAACTCGATTGGGTAAAGTGGATTATTCAACACCCGCCTGTGACTTCGGAAAGTTGCATTAGTGTGGAGCACAGTATACAGTAATCCAGATAGGCAAAACAAAAAATTTAAATATGCTTATTTGACAATTTATTTGCATGTATTGGTTGATATTTTTTCACAGTTGTCGTTTTCTTTAACCCAAATGAAATCCAATTTCAATATTTTCTTATAGTGGAAAATATTTTCAAGTCACATAAAATAAAACAACGAGAAAAACAAAATTCCAAGCAAATCAGGCTGGCAGTGTAAGCGATTATAACCGGATGCAGTTCTTACATAAGTCTTATCTGGTTCAAAACACAACTTTGAGTGAATAATGGTGGGCTGATTTTGGAAAATGGACCCATAAATTAGGGGGTAAAACAAGTATTACTTAGCATAAAGGTAGAACTCTCTAATTTTCAAATATACCACTCTAATAGTGGAGACCTCCAAAGTTTTTATGAAATATGTACCCAAAGTTATATATCGACGCTGGAACTAATGCAGGAAAGGTTTATGCATATAAGCAAGGCCGTTTTTCAACGGTATAAAAAGTATATACAGTCTTACATACATACATATTTATCAAAATATTCAGAATGACGAATTGGTGAATGAATTGGTTCAGTCGTGTCTGTTTGTAAACACGCTAACTCGAACAAAATTTAGATATTTTAACGAAAGTCGGTGCCGAAGTTGCCTTTGGTATAATTTAGGTTAGTATTAAATTTTGGCAATAACCACGACCACCTCCCATGTAGTAATCAACAATATTTTTGTTTTATTATTTTTTTTTAACGAATTTCCCTGTTAAAATTGACATTTCAAATATATCAACAAACATTTGGGGGTACTTTTGCACGGTGACAGGTAATAAGGTCAATGGAATAAGGTCAATTGACTTTATTTCGCTCCAGGGTGGGAAACCTTTTCTAATATTACCTTTTCAAAAGCGAAATAAAGTCAACAAAAATTTGGGAATAAAGTCATTGACGCTATTTCCTCATTCAAATGGAAATAGCGTCAACAATGCTTAAAGTATGTCGATTCCTAGAAAAAAATGTTGTTCTTACAATAAACATGCCCGTAAGTGTGTTTTTAATAGATGAAAAACGTTATTGCCAAATCCCCTCAGTTTTGTGATATTAATCCCCACACAATCATGAACTACCGCCAATTGATTGTATTAAAATAACTAAATTACGAATATGTAAAAACACGATGCGAAAAACTAAACGCCTGCGCACAGCTGGAATACGAGAAATATTTGAAGAAAGAGTGTAGAAATGATCCATAACTTGCAAAACATGTTTCGTTTCCACAAAAATAAAGCGAACACTATTAAATTGAAGAAACAGTCCATGTCCAAAAACCCTGGAGAAACACTGAAAGAATTCTGTGTTTTAAATTAGCATATTTTGAACGAATTCCGAATGTCTAAGGTGGAAAAGAAACCAACCTTTCTATAAGGAAACAATTATAGAAAAAGAGTTTTCTTATACTGTATTCATGTCTCCGCCAGCAATTTGTGACGACATAATTTAAAAGCAGCTAAGGAGAACGACGACACTATTTATTAGATGACAGATTATATGCTTTCTTACTGCAGACAAGTTGTTGCCCTAAAACACAGCAGAAATCTTCCATTCAGGGCTGCCAACTATCCTTAGTTATGAGGTGCCATATTGAGGATAAAAAAGTGCCAAAATGTGCCAAATATAAAAATAAAAGTGCCAAAAAAGGTGTCATTCCTTTTAATCATTCACATTTAGCAATAAAATAAAGCTACATTTTCCAAACAAAAGTGCAATCATAAAATAAGATAAACCAGTTGAATAGCCTTTATAAATTGGAAAATTTTAGTTGAGAAAAAGAAGTGCACGCAAAGGATTTCACAAAAATGTATTGAAATGTTATTTTCTTGAAAAATTAAGTGTCATTTGAAGTAAAATAGGGACAAATGGCACGATTTGAGCCAAGTTGATATCCCTGCTTCCAATAACTTACAAATATAAAAATGTGAAATATCTGCACCAGGGTGAGAAATAAAGTCAATTGACTTTATTTCCGTTGATCTTTTTACCTGTCACCCTTTTGCACCAGTCATTGCCTATGGGTTAATGACAAAATAATCCTATACATGCACAATATTTCATGTATTAATTTTCAAATAAGCATATTGTCAATGGCTGGTTTACTGTATACTGTGGTGTGGAGTAAGTAGAAAGTCTAAGTTGTAAAAGTGAGCAAATTAAGGTAGAGTAATGAAGAGAACAATGCATGTCAATTAAAGTAATTAGGGTATGCATTCATAAGTACATATGTAGTTACCTATGTATGTATGCATATAGTTATGTTTAAACAGAAAAACATACATACATACAAACATATCCATCTGCGCTTTAAACTTGAATCAAAAAATCCTCGCGATCAAATCAAACATTCTGTAGCAAATTCGAACAAGTATTATGTAGATACATATNTGTATGTAAGTGCAGGCAATTTCGCCTGCTTTTATATGCCAATGTGCGAAACAACAACTAAATAAAATAATAACTAAAAGTGACTTTCAAAAGTTTCGGGAATGATAAAGCAATGACGGTATCGCTATGGAGCAGCATTATTCGCATACAACTACTTAGATACTTACCAAGTCAGGCCAAACAAACTGCATTTCAAGACACACAGCAACTACCGAGGAGTTCAGTAAACCAGTGCGGTGAGACGGCATAATCATCAGACTTTTTGTTGTCCATGGCATCCATTCATCCATCCACCCAGAGTTGGTAAGGCAGCAGCCACTCAAGCACTCAACTGCTCAACCGCATTGCCAACCCAGTCAGCTATTGTTTGTACATACATAAGTATGTACATATGTACAGGTATACATACATATATCTATATATGAATGTGTGCTATCTATGTATGTATGTATGTACGTAGTATATGGACTTGGGAGCGGTGTATGCGTTGCTATGTGCTCATATACAACTACTGTGCATTTCCCACGGTGCCGGAATGCTCTGATGGTAGTACACGGCTGGTGCTTCAGTTGAAATTGTTATTGTTGTTATTATTGTTAGTTTGTGCGCTTCGCGTATTCAGCCAGCAGACAGGAGCAAAAGTATCGCAGAGTTGCACATGAGCATGTTGAATGCGGCCGCGGTGCGAGCAATTCTCTGTGCTGTTATATTTCAACGTGCAACGCTTTGTTGTTGTTGTGCGCCTGCGTATCTATGTATGAACATTAGGCTGCATGACCAAAAAAAAAGTAGCAGGTTTTCCACCGGAATCATAAAATTCCGAATATTTTAAGACTTTCGCCTAAATATTTCCGAAAAATTTTAAGGTTTACGTGAGCTGGACCCTTTTGAAAATGTCTCCAAAAATCTTGTTATTATGATTCCGTTGGTAAAATAATAAAATAAAAATTGGTATGCAGACCTTTTAAGCTTGAGCTTTTCCATGAACTGAGATAATTTTTTAGAAAAATTATTTAAAAAAAACTAAATTTATCTACTTATAGAAAACTCGATTTTTGGAGGTATTTTAAAATCGATCCAAAATATTTCCACGAAAGTTTTAAAATACAATAGATTTTACAATTCTGGTGGAAAAACGGTGCCGATTTTTTTTTTGTTTTGTATGGAGAGTGATGCACCCTAATGTACTACATACTACAAATATTTTTCGAAGTGTTTGTGGCTGTTGTACTTACTATAGCTAGCCCTGCAGAGAAATCAACTCGTGGATTGCATGAGATGATTAGCCTTCAAGGATTCATCTGTCCAAGAACAAATAAGGATAATAGGTGCGAGCTAAATTCTAAGCACCAGAGCGTAGGGACTAGCTTAGAAAATTTGGGTATAGGTGCTTTTATTATAAAAATTCCTTCACATGACTTAATTTTCGCGGCAGGGCGGTAAAAGTAGAAGGCTTTGTAAAAATATTTTCCTTGTGGCCGTTTATGTTGGGGGCATGCGTGAACCTGCAGTTGCGCGCATCTACTAAAATCATCAATTGATTTTGTGCCTATGTACATATGTATGCAATCCAAAAGTAGGCTTAAATGTTCTATGTAAATATGTTTGCATAAATAATGTATGTATATAGTATATACTAGGGTGGTCCTTAAAATATCAACAACGTGGCGCGCACCTTTATTTTCTCCTAAGTGTAAAATGAAGCTATCATTGAAAGTTAAAAAAAAAATGGGTTTGAATAGGGAATTTAGATTTGAAAACAAAAAATTTTTACCGCAAAAATTTTAAAAAATTTTAACTCAGCGAGTTTATAAATTTATATGAATAACAATGTTCAACATGGTTGTCGAATTTTTGCGATAAAATAATACATATTTTTTTAAAACCTTGGTATCGACCCCGAAAAATTCTTTAAAACTTTGAAATTTTTGTGGATGTCTCTAATTGGTATGTAGAACAAAACGAAGGCGTTTACCTAGCGATGTCAAAAAAAATTATAATCGATTAATCGGTTAATTCATTAGTCGAAAGCATTCGATTTATAATTGCTATTAATCGTAGAATAGTAACCGGTTAATCGGTCGTTTCGGTTGAAATCGAAAACAAATAAAAGCCATTAAATAAGTTATAAAAAAAGGCTGCTTTATTAAGGGATGCATTTTCTGTTAAATTGTGGAAACTTACGCTATGAATTCCAAGCGTAAACAATCTAGAAAATTAAAAACAAAGAGCGACAATAAATAAAAAGTTGGTAAAATTGTATACCATCCGTTATACACTGCGTGTCAAAATTGTAAGCGCATCATATATTGACAAATTTTAACTTTTTTTATATGTAGGTACATATAATTTAAGTAATTTTTTTATAAAACTATAATTTATTCCTTACCGAAAATTGTACAAATTCAACTTTCAAACTTCGTGCAATATTGAAAAAATTCAACTAGCTTTCGTAAAAATTTCTTGCTTTTTAATAAGATTTCTCAGAAAGATTTTGAGTATGTACAATGTACATATGTATGTATGTTTGTAGATCATTAAATTTGATTATAATAAAGTACAAGCTTCAAGCAGCTAGAACTTACCGTTGATTTTTGACAATTTTTTTTCTGGCGGTGTTGTGCATTTTCTTCCATACAAATTATGTTGGATGATTTTTTTTTATATGAAAGAATATAAGCCTTCAATAAAAAAATTGCCAAAAATCAAGGGTAAGCTTAGCGATTATTGGGGGTTAGCGCGCCAGTTTTTTATTCATAGTTTTAGCGCTAGTACAGTAGTAAACTTTTGATGGCCTCTTTTCAATTATTTTGAAAATTAATCGGTTAATCGTTCGATTAATCGAAAGAAAAATTTCGATACAATTAAATCGTTAATCGAAGGAAAATAACCGGGTTTTCGATTAATCGTGGCATCACTAGGTGCACCATACAAAATTTAGATGTTGATATTTTAAGGACCACCCTAGTATATATATACGTATGTATGTATATATGTAAATGTATTGCACGACAAGTGAACGTACATACATTTGTACATGCATATGAATGTTTATGCCACAAACCTTACCGAACAAGTGAATGGGGCCCGTACGCTCTGTAGGTATTCTTCGTATTTTGCCGCTGGCCAAATTGCATGATCAATATGGGAGTTTGCGATACAATACTACAAGAGTTAAATGCATCTCATCATCACTCCATCAAGTGCTCTCCGTGGCAGCTGGCAGCTTACAGAGACCAGCGCATTCTTAATTGGTGTACTTTCGTGTACCAGCAAATATATATATATATATACATACATACATATGCATATGTATGGATTTTACTAATAATTATATACTATGTTTATTTTTAGAACTATTAAATTATCATAGTAGCTGGAATCAATGCAAATATTCCACTCCCATTTACGCTTTGCTAGCGTACGTTCTTTGAATAATATAAAGGGTTATCCATTTTCACCTTTGGAAATTTAGGTTAGGTCAAAAAGGCTCGTAAGAATGACTCGTACCTCCATTCGGAGGCAGATTTTCTCATTGGGAATACCCTCTGTGAGTGCCAGGACGAGGCACATCCTTCTAACCGAGGTTAATCCATACTGGCAGTATAAATTCTGTCAAGCCATTTACTATCCCGGATGAAGCCATGGATGTTCGATATTTTCTGCTCCAAGCTTTTGAAAATGCGTGATCCCAAATGCTTGAGACGCCTTGTCTGTAGAGCTGGGTATTGACATAAGAAATGGTGATTCGATTCCTCTTCATCCTCATTCCGACAACTTCTGCAGAGGGTGCTTGTTGGTTTACCCCATCGATGGAGCATTGGTGCTGCGATGACACCGGAACCCTTGCTGCTGATTTGTTTAGTGTGACTTCGCTAATTTGCATTTCCGAGCCATCTATCTCATCGGCTATTTCGTTTCCTTCTATATTGCTATGTCCAGGAACCCAGCAAAGAGAGGTTTAGACGTGACTCAGTGAAGTAAGCGTTGAACGACATTTCCGAACTGCTTTCGACCTTACCAGCCTGGGGACCTTACCACCCTGTTAGTTCGGTACTGATAAAATAAATCTCCATGACAAATTTCCCAAACTTCCTCAGATTTTCTGTATGAAAATTACACATTTATGGGTGGGACAACGGAACCTTTTAAAATAACTCCGACTTTTCTCTATATCTATCCTTTCAGAGATATGCATTATGAAAATTTCAGTATGTATGGGAAGCGTGACACCCCCTTCTCCAATAACTCACATTATTCTTAATTAAAAATGGATAGATTTTATTCCATACCAAATTCCAGTATTGTACCACAAAGACTTCCAGGGATATGCCGTAAGAAAAAGTCAATTTGTACGGGAAGTGCTATGCCCCCTTTTCTTATAGGTAACCCTAATTTTCTTCCATGAGTATCGAATTGATTTTATATGTCCCAATACCAAGTTCCAGTACTCTATCATAAACACCTCCAGAGTTGCAGCACAAAAAGCCCCCCTTGGCCAATAGCATTTGATTCTCCATGGGTATCGCTCCGATTTGTTTCATCTCCATACTAAGTTTCATAAATTTCACTAACGTAAAGTCTAAATTTCGATAATCTCAAAAATATTTATAGCTCGATAGCTATCAGTAAATTTCGACAACTAAGTAAGTTTCTGTTTCGATAACTCAATAGAAATTGTTCAGTTCGATCGATACGATAACTAAATTTTTGATGACTGCAAATATTTGGAATCTTTTCAGTAAATCTTCCTACTCTTTAAGTTGCCAATTTCTTAGGTTTATGTATTTGTCATTGTTTACATTTTAAATTAAATTTGTCCTTAACATTTTTATTTTCATCGTAAACAAATATGGAAACTTTTACCAACCAATTTTGAAACCATAAAAGCTCTCCTCATCTAAAGAAAACACCTTTCTAATAGGCTTCTTGATTTCGAAATCCGTCCAGTAGAATCGCCAAATGAACGATTACAAAATTTATGTTAGCGTATTAGTAATTAAATGGTGTTCACATAATGCGATTTTAGAGGAAATTTTAGAGGCGATTAGTCGAAACAAAAACAATACACCAGGTGATTGTTGCTTTCAACTAAATGTTGCCTGTAAAATCGTCTCATATAAATACCGTATTGCATATAACTGTACATGTCAATAGACAATAATTATGCAAAATTTTACACGCACAACGAAAAATATAAAAAATAATTTTTTTTTCAAAATTCGCAACCGGTACAAAAAATCGATCTAATTTTTGAATTTGATCCTTTTCCAATACCGACTGCTCTGCATTGGTTCTATTAGTGTTTTTTCCATCGTGTACAGCCACCTTAGAGGTTTTCGCATGGAAGTTTACTGTCCAGGGCTCAGGATGTATTGATCATAAATGGCTCAGATACGGAAAGTCTTATTAAGGGCTAACCATATCAAAGCCCAGTAAGAGTACACAATAGAAGTTTCCACTCCAACATCATTTTTATTGTTATTTATGTGACAATGCCGTTGTTAATGTTTACAAATTATGAATGCTTGAATCTGTACAAAAAAAAACGTTTGAAGCACAACTACCTGCTATTTTTTTTAGCATGCTATATTTTTAAGCAAGCTCTGATGTGTATAATTTTGCTAACCAGCTGAAAGACCTCCCAGTAACACCAAATTTAAATTGTCACAACAAAAGCTGTATAAAAGCCCTTCTATTATATTTATTTATAGGTAGCTATAAATACTCAAGCCCATATGAATATTCAATATATGTAGGCACATACATACATTTTTGTTTGTGCATAATTAATAGCATCTGCTTATCCCGATCGCTATATGACAACAGTAGCCAAAATTATTGCAAAGCACATTTCATCGAATCAGCGATAATTACTGGATCATTCTCGCCTCGCATGTGGGCAAACATGCATGCATACACATGTACACCTACATACATATGTATGTGTATACGTGAATCAATACGTTGGACAAGCAAAGCCATAATTCAATATCCTTATGACAGCTACAAAGTAATGCACCCGTAGGAGACGCCTTTTTAAACCAGTAGAAAGAAGTGCTTTGTATGTAGGTATGTACACCAATATATGTATGTATGTATATGACTGTTTATATATTTATGCGGTCAGTAATCATAAAAATCATAATAAATGAAGTTGAATTTATACCAAATTTAAATGATTCACAATGGTTAGCGTAGCTTGGCGCAGCGGGTGTTCGTTCTGGCATTCCGGCATTCCGGCGTTCGGGCGTCAATTTCGTGCGGTAACTAAGGCCGCTGGTGTCTTGTTGCCCTGCTGATGACTTTTGCTAAGCAGTCTCATCTTCACAGTTCCGTTCCATCTCTCGAAATTTGGTTCTACTCTGCACAGTTTGATATGATTTCGTAATGTTTTTTTTTTTGTTTTTTTTTTTCATTTTCAAGCATACTCGCTCCTCAAACATAATAAATATATCGAATGACCACAATTTAAATATGGAATAAGTTGCAAGCCATTTACGAGTATTTGTTGCGTATTCATGCAAGCCGGGAATGAAACAAAAAAAAGTGAGGAAAGAGAACTCAACGCGTAAAAATCATATCTACATACATATAAAGAAAAGGTTATTGTGGAAAAAATTATTTGTTTTGTCATATAAAATTCTCAAAAAAAATAATGGCTTCATATAATTTATGGTTTAATTTATACGGTAAGCAAAAGCTGAGGTTGAATTTCTGGTCGGCAGGTATGTATGTATGTATGTATGTATGTATGTAGGTGCAGGGTGGGCGAAACGGAGCATTTGAGGATGTCTGATTTGGATTTCGACACTCTAGCTCACTGGATATGTGCAAATTATATTCCTACATACATACATTCGCATGTACATAAATACATTTTTACATACATATATACCCTCTAATAAATGGCCAACTGCATGTTGGCAAACAGAAAACGGCAGCAGAAGCTGTAGCAGCAACAAGATTTTTGGGACCCCCAATGTGCGGGAAACAGCGCCACTGTGCACACCACCGCCACCGCCTGCGCCACCGCTATCGTTTTCAGAAGTGAAACGACAAGAAACATAAAATATACATACATACATATATTAGTAAGCAGTGCCACCAGCAGGGTAGCAAACTAAATAAGCAACTGAACGGATCAGAGCCATTTAAATGCAAATAAATGTACCAGCAATAAACCACAAATGCTCGAAACAACAACAACAACAACAACAATGTGAATAACACACACACACACACATACGCATAAAAACGCTAACCACTTCACTGAAAGCAAATATATTTTGTAATAAAAATTTTGAGATGAACAATGACAACAACAGCGCAAACGCTCGTTAAATGCGCTACCCGTCAGCGTTGTGTTCCCATATTCACCTTGTTTTGCATATATAAAGTATTAAATTTCATTAATTGCCAAATAAAATATGTAGATACTAAAAAAAAAAAACAAAAAAATTTGTGTGGGTTGTGTTTTAATATCTCCACCAAAAATAAACACGCACAACAACAAATCAAATTAAATCAAAATCATCAAAATCAACAGCCAGGCATCAGCCACGGTCAAGACGCGTTCGTTGCTCAGCGTTTATAGCGTTGATGAAACACGAATTGGAAGCAGCAATTGGCAGCTAAAATCAAACTGATTTTCCCATTTACATTTTGTCGAAACGTGTGAAATCAAATTTTTGTTTTGTGGGGCGGCAGCGTGTATTGATGGGGAGCAAGAGCGATTGAAACTCGCTGAAGTCATTGACATACACGCTCCATGCCTGATGCTGATGTCAATCAAATGCCAATATTTCATAGCGGTTCGAGACGTACATACATACATACATACATACATATGAACTTGTTGGTTTACTCAACTTGTTTCATTCATTCATCGATTTCAAGCGAGTCACAGTGGTCGTCTGGATCACTAGATATATAAGGCTGCCACAGTAGGATAGATGGCAACGAGAAATGAATAAAATTTGATTAAATTTAGCGCATCGATGCATTGATAATGTATGTTAATTAATGAGGTTTGTTTTAAAGCAACGAAAACAAAAATTTTGTGAAATTTATTATATGTACATTTGTACGTGAATAAGGCTGGATGCACATTACTACTTGAAGCTCACAAGCTCGTTACCGAGAAATAAACACGCGAGATTTGGGCCGCTGTCAACTGCGCGAACCGTACAACTTATGTACGTCCACTTATGTTTTTCTGTCTTTCAATAACCCAAAAACGAAGACAAATAAAAATAAAAGTCTCTGACAAAGTGTCTTTACGAAAGGGAAATTTAAGAAGTTGATAAATAACTCACAGCAGAAAACACTAAAAGATTATACAGAGAGATTTGGCACGGTGAGAAACACTCTTTGCTTGAGAGATTTGTGTTTGTGTCAGTGAGAAACGCATTTAAAAATAAGTGGAGAAGGTTATTTTCGATCTCTTGCATTCCTCGCTTATCATCCTTGAGACGTGAGAAATGTAAGGTCAGGGCAGAAGGCGGACCAAGGCAATCATAGATGCTAAATTCATTCCTATCCCTAGTGGTAAAAACCATGGAAGCGTTAAAGTTCAGTTAGTCTAGATTTAACTTAATTTAACTTACCATCAGTGTTGCCAATGCCTTAGCCTTTAAAGTATCCATAAAATATCGAAAATTGTATCCAGATGTATCCACCGAAAAGAGCGGACATTTTTATAAGGTACATCTATCGAAGAGAAACTTGACGAAAAGTTGCCAACTGTTGAGCTGAGCGGAACTACTCAATTGTGTGTTTCTAAGACAAATAGCCAACGGTTAGGCAATAGCTACGATTTATGAACGCGCCCATTCGAAAAAAATCTCAAAAACTTGTATTTGTTTGTAAATTCCGCCTTCAATAAAAATTTCTATTTCCGGCTTGTTTGAATTCTCGCTTAACTTGTTTTCAGTGAATTAAATTCAACTTTTAAAACAGCTGGCAACACTCTTAAAAATATTATAAAACTTAAACTTTTTGGTTTGACACCCATCTTGTGATAACAATATTATTTACCTAATTGCCTTCATTTAAATTGAATTCGATTTTTTTTTTAGCAGGTGGCAGCCCACCTACATGTGCGGAAGAATTAAAGCATTTTCAAAACCATTTCGATTGATACCCAGTAGAAAAGATAAAACGAAACCGACTGGGAGACCAAAATCGGTTTAGGTAAAAATAAAGGGCTATATTCTTGAATCTTCGGTAAAAATGTTTTTTTACACAGTTTTGAAAAATGACTGGCTGCACTTGAAATTTGTTACTCGGTGGTTTTTTGCTCAAAATAGCTGACCGAATGGGCGGACAAGTTTTTGAAAATTCATCCATCGGCTCGAAAATTGATTGAAGTAAAAAAAGCGGTTATTGTAGTCTTAAAAATTCGGTATAAATTTTACTTCGTAATTGAGGAGCGGCATTCTGGAAATCCTATATGGCGGAAAATTTTTTTAAAAATTTATTAAATTAGCTTGAACCTTGTTGCTCGTGGATTTTAGGGGTCGCTAATTATGAATCGCAACAACAGTTTTTAAATTTTATTGAATTCACCTTATTGGAACCAACATTTTTAATTTTACATATGCATGCTCATACTCGTAATGAGCGACCCCAAAAACCGCCGACTAACAGATTTCTAATGAAACCAATAATTTTTGAAATTTTTCTCCGCCATATTGGATTAAAAACAAAAAAACGTCACTCCATCATTTAAAAGCAAATATTTTTACCATTTAATTTTCAAGACAAACCGACCAAGCTTTTCATGCTAAAAGATTATTTGCTTTATCTATGAAGTACACTCAGAGAAAAGGCAGTTCAAACAAAAACAGTTTTAACATTTGCCGTACCATTTTTTTTTTATATTTTCGTTGGGCTATGTTATCCTTTAAAAAATACGCTGAATACTCTAAATAAAAATTAATGTTTTTTATTGTTACGAATGACTTTACATATACCCCCTCCTCCCCCCAAAGAGAAATCCTGCGGCCGGCGCTTAGTTGACCTAACTTTTCTCTTTGTAGTCATCTTTTATTTAAAATTAAAATTTATTCTTATTTTTGATAAAAAAAATAGATACTCGTAACAAAATACTACTTCACTTTT
>NW_016169820.1:0-16790 GCF_001687245.7 Rhagoletis zephyria
GAACGACCCAGATTTATATCTGGCCAAGGACTGTCACTCCAGCAACACTCCCCAAAAAGTCTTTGGGGAATTTGTATGCTGCTACAACAACAACAAGAAGAAGACAAATAATTTCATTTTGCAAACTGTGCGAAGGTCCATCAAACCCGCTCTCTATCTGTGGGGCAAGGGGTTTTTAGTATGTGTCTATCGTAGGGTCTCGTTCCAATTTTTTTTTAGCATTTCTTACTTTTATTGTATTTATTAGCTATCAAGAAATATTATTGACATAAAGCTGAGGCAGTTGCTCATTTTCGTCGGATTCATGCTTTAATCTTTATATAGTACTAGTAGTAAGAGGTACGTCATCTAACTACATATTTAGCTTATTTGTAAAAATTTAACTTCAGCTCTAAATAAACCCGAAAACAGCTTTGTTAAAAAATTCAATACTTCTGCTAAAATTTTTAGAATTTTTTTCTTTTTCTTTATATTTCGTACTTTTTTGTTGTGTAACTCAACCAAAAAAAAAACCAATCACAGTTAAAAGATGACGAACAAAGTTATGCGACATTGACGCACTTTGGCGCGTTCGCTTAACGGAAATCCAACGTCAACAATGGGATCCTCCGCTTTCGAACCAGACCGTGCCGGCATTTGAGCTTTTCGAGGTGTTTAGCACTTGCCAAACTGTTATTTTTTTCTTCTACTTGCTTTCCGTTTGCATTGGTTACAAGCTGACTGACTGTTTTATGACCGGAACTTAGGCCACGCTTTCGAATATGCAACAAAAAATGTTGTCGTCAATGACAGCAACAAAAGTCAGTACTAAGCAAACAATGACACTGGCAAGCCTGTACTACGTACATACATGCATACATATGTATGTACCAATAAACGCATGACGACTGAGCGACATAACATCGACTCATCCACCAAGCAAAAGTTCTACACTTGTTGAGCTATTTGTGCGACGTTTCATTTTCATTTTGAACTTTGTTGCAGATGGAAGCACAGGCGCAGCAACAATTGCATCAACAGCAACAGCAACAACATCAACATTTGTTGGCGAACATTAAAACGGAAAAGAATAGTGGTGAGCCTCAAGTGCCAACAGCATCAACGCCAACACTCCAACAACAACAGCAATCGGGAACACCGCCTCTTGAGGAGAATCAGCAAACTGCACAGGATTTACACCTTACACAAACTGCAGCGAAAACACAGCATCAACAACAACAATCGCAAATTTCTAGTCAATCAAAATCACATACGCCAAGTCAACAGCAAGAGTCACAACAACACCAACAACAGCAGCAGCAGCAGGTCCAACAGTCCCCCACATCTGTTAGCACATCAGTGGCCTCCATCGCTGTCACAGCTCAATCACAATCCAGTGAAGACTATAGCATACCGTTGCCGCGCCACACCCAACAGCGACGAATATTGACCACAGCGGGGACATTGTGAGTATGAATTATTAAAAAAATAAATAAAATAAAAAATAGGCAGTGAGTTTTTCCGCGAGGTGGTTCTTGAAATGGAACTTTTTTGCGCTAGGTTGGCTGTAAATCCAAACTCCGGTGAAATGAAAAAGCAACGATTAATTTTATGATATAAGTTAAGATTAAGATTATGATTAGGATTAAGACTATGATGAAAATTAAGACTAAAATTAATATTAAGATTAAGTTAAGGATTAAGTTTTCAATTAAGATTAAGATCAACATTCTAATTATGATTAAGATTAAGATTTCAATAAAGATTAAGATTATGTTCAGGATTATGATGAAGATTAGGATTAAGATTATGAATAAAATTAAGATTAAGAATAAGATTAAGATTAAGATTGAGACAAAGAAAAAATCACCAAAGTTTTTAAAAAAATCCCGAAAAAATACGAATAATTTGGAAAAGTCTCTAAAAAATCCCAAAAAATCCGAAGAAAACCTTGTAAAACTTATAAGAATCGTAAGTCAAACGGATTTAATAACATGCAATATTTCACTTTATTTCTGCAGTCGTAAATACGCTCATCAAAAGATTGAAGCGGGATTTTCTCATATTTCATATATATATATANGAAAAATTCCAAAAAATCCGAAGAAAACCTTGTAAAACTTATAAGAATCGTAAGTTAAACGGATTTAATAACATGCAATATTTCACTTTATATCTGCAGTCGTAAATACACTCATCAAAAGATTGAAGCGGGATTTTCTCATATTTCATATATATATATATATATTTCATATTAGTTAAAAGACAACAGCTTATTTTTGCTACTCACTTCTTTTCCATTTTTCTTTAATTAATATTTCATGTTTCTTTTATCATTTCTTTCCAATCGACAGAGAGGTCNTTCCAACAACTTATTTTTGCTACTCACTTCTTTTCCATTTTTCTTTAATTAATATTTCATGTTTCTTTTATCATTTCTTTCCAATCGACAGAGAGGTCAACGATAGTCGTGAGGGTGAACAGCCCGACTCTCAGTCCGAATATCACCATCATCAGTCGCCGGCCGATTATGTGGTGATGGCGCCACGCAATGAGGAACACCCACCACCAGGCACCGCTGTCTACACGTACGCAACTACCGAAAATGGTCAACAAATAATTTGCACTGAAACCGGTGCAGCTATCAAGCTCGAGGATATCGAAAAGGATCAGCAAGCCAGCGCGGAGGCACATCAGCACCATCAGCAACAATTGCAGCATCATCAACAACTATGTCCGCCACCTGGCAGCGGTTACGGTGAAACGATAGTAGTGTCTGCTGCTGCCTTGCACCAGCATCAGAACTCGCACGGTGTCATCAATGCGTCCACACATGGCGGACATCCGGGTACGGCATTGCGCTTCGAACATGATGGCCGCTACAGTAGTGTGCTGCAGGATAATGGCAGCGGACAGACGATCTACTACGATGCCACAGTGGTGGATTCGTCAGCGCATCCCAACGAGACGAAAACCTTTACGGACCTTGGCAATTCGGAGTACTATGCCGGCCCGCCATCGTACGCGTTGCCGCCGCCCAACAACTCAATTTACAGTGTATCAGGTCCCACCCAGCTGATTTGCAAATCGGATCCAAATTTGGGCGCCATACGGCAACCGGGACAATTTCAGTCCTTGCTCGAGCCAGGCATGCAGGAGCAGTCGATATGGGCGCCATCAAATGTGGAATTCTCGGGATATGTAAGTATGCATAACTTATGTATAAGCAGGTGTAGCTACACCTCGTCAACGCCACTATCTCAGCTATGCAATTGGCCTAACATATTTCACTCGTTACTCGCGCCTAAAATCAAAATTCCCTGCCATTTTTTACTCCCCTCTAATGGAAATCTTATAGAATACCTATCATCATCAGGTAGTTGATGACTACGGCACCGGCAATATGACAACGACGCACTGGGCGAGCGCAGCACCAATTACCGCTTACGAGGCACCGTTGGCATCGACCCTCTATGAGTCGCCCAAATGTGAGAACTGCGGCGCCCACTACATACGCAAAGGTAACGACTTCTACTGTCCCACTGGCTGTAATCAACTGCGACCGACGCATATGCGCATACCGGTGCGTCAAGCGAAACCGAAAGCGCCCGCCAATGCGAACAATCGACGCACAGGCGTCACCTGCGCCAACTGCAATACCACTACGACGACGCTATGGCGACGCAACAACGAAGGCAATCCCGTATGTAACGCTTGTGGGCTCTACTTTAAGCTACACAACACCAACCGCCCGCAATCAATGAAGAAGGATGGCATACAGAAGCGCAAGCGTAAGCCAAAGAACAATGGCGGCATGACGACCATGAAGCCGCTGCCATGTAAGTATGCGCTACATAGGCGCTAACAATTACATTTCACTGCCCAACAACGCTCGCTCACTCACTCAAAGTAAATGATTTTTCACACACAGCACTACCAGGCATGCCGCAAAATATGGCGTTGATGACTCCGAACGGCACAATCTACTCCCTCACAAGTGTCCGCTTTGAGTTTGCCCATGAACGGTGGTGTAGGTGGTGCAGGTGATGGTGGTGGTACCAGCGGTGGTGTGGTTGGATCGCAATCTGTAACTGGTGAGCTGCACGACATGTCCATGAGTGGTAGTAGCGCTGCAGGCGCAGGAGCTGGCTCAATATCTGTAGGCACTGTGGTGGTGGCCAGTGGCGCGGGCAGTCTCGGTCACCAGCACCGGGCCACGCAGCGTACCGATTGTACATCATGTGACCGGCGACAGTCACTCACCCTACAGCAATCCCACCATCGCAAAGTCAATCACCGCATTTGTCCAACCCATCGCCGCTTAGTCGACAATCAATTGCACAGAGGTGAGTGTGGTAAATGGGATTTTGAAGGAAATTATGATAGTTATTTGGATTTCTTAATGCTTTCAGTGTACAATCGATTGAAGCGGCCACACGACCCACGGCAAATAGTGAAATGCCGACTAGTGTCATAACGCGCACTGGACTACCAGAACGTTCCTCGAATAACTAAGAGGCCCTATAACCCCCCTCGCCTCTTATGCAAAAATTTTACTCAACTTGCAAATTGAGTCAGGCAGCTTGATTAGACCAAAGCTTATAGAAATATACTTATGTATTTTATTTATGAATATACAACGTAAAATGTCATGAATAATGCCGCTTTCACAGTGGCGTGTTAACTCACATTCGGAAATGAAGTACAATAACTGAAAGTTTCCGGCCGAATATGCGTTAATCCACCACTGTTGAAACGGTCCTTAGTAGGGTGATCCTTAAAATATTAACATCTAAATTTTGAATGGGGCACCAATTTGTTTTGTATTTTGTTCTACGGCTAAAGTAAACTTCCACAATTATTTCAAAATTTTAAACGCATTTTAGGAGTCGCTGGCAGGTTTTAAAAAATTTTTTTTTTTTNTTAATTGCAAAAATTTTACAAAAATTTTAATTAAATCATATACATTCTTCAACTTGCTGAGTTTTAGCTGGTCAAAATCAAAATTTTGTGAAATTTTAGATTAAAAAAAAATTTAATTGTTTCAAACCCTGGTAGCGCCCCTAAAATTGTTTCAAAATTTAGAACAAAATAAGTTGACGCCACATGATGTTGATATTTTAAAGTCCACCCTAGTCCTTAGTGTTATGTAATACATATTTTGATTTTTAGTCTTAGGTTTAAATTGAAAAAAGTTGGTTGAAATTCAGTATAAAATATCAATGCCATAAAATTTGCTTGCCTCTAACTTTAAAAGACAATTAGTGTGTATTTAAGTGCCAAAAAGTGTGTTGCTCATATGTAAGTATGTCCTAAAAAAAAAATAGCATTTCGTATACTATGTAGAATATATGCATGTACATTAGACTGCATCATCAAAAAAAAGTTGCGGTTTTTCCGCCGGGATTACTAAATTTATTATATTTTAAGACGTCCACCAAAATATTTCGGAAAAATATTAAGATTTAAGTGAGCTTACCATACCTCCAAAAATGTAGTTTTTTTATGAATAAAAATAGTTTCTTAAAGAACTTTTTGAAAAAAGCCCCCTCAGATGACAAAACAGATTAAGCTTAAAAAATCTGCATACAAATATTTAAAAATCTTTTAAACGGAATCGTAAGAATGAGATTTTTGATGCTGTTTTTTTACTTTTTTCAAATATTGATTTAGGATAAACTTGAATAACGGGGCCAAAACTATTCTGATTTAGCCTTATGGGATCTCAGTTGAAAGGTATTTACACACTGTTTTTATTTCGGTCCAAAAAAAAGTCATTCTGTGTCCCAATATTTTTTTCAAATACCAACACATCTTAATTCAACTTTGAATGACGTTCCTTTATCCTATCTTCTCTTTCATCCTTTGAGATGAGTTTATTAGCAAAGAAATAAAAAGGCAGAGAAATACCTTTCAAATGACACCTCCTAAGTCTAAATCAGAAGAGTTTAGGTTCAGTTATTCAAGTTTTTGTTATACCAATCTTAAAAAAAAAGTTAAAAAACAGCATAAAAATCTCATCATTACGATTCCGATTAATATTTTTCCGAAATATTTTGGTGGACGTCTTAAAATATAATAGATTTTATAATTCCAATGGAAAAATAGTAGCGATTTTTTTTGTATGGGGAGTGATGCAGTCTAATGTACATATATATATCTGGGACGTCTGATATAAAAACGATAACTACATTTTTCATATTTTGAGTTGTGTTCACTAAACCAATAATTTAAATCGAAAGGATGCTTTATAAGGTGCCAAAACTAGATTCCTTAAAGTTTGAATACTTCATAAAAATTATGAAGATCTTCTCTTTTCTATTTAAAAAGGGAAGTGAAGTTATCATTATTAAATCTGACGTTACAGAAATATATGTATGTACATACATTCATATCTACATATGTTATCGCTTAAAATTACTTATTTAAATTCGTTTTGTAAATTACTTATACATAAATAGTTATTTTTATTTAGATAGTACTATATAAATACTTATTTTGAAAGAAATCTGTGGAGTTTTATTTAATTTAAAATGGAAAGAGTAGCACTCTTAGGTAGATAAATAAATTTATGAGTGAAAACCATTACTGATGAAGCGTAACTGGGAAACATTAGATAACTGTTTATGCCAATTGATCGGATTTTTGGAGAGAATTAAAAACTGATTTTCTAATATATATTTTTTTTGCTAACGACAAATTTTGATCAATAATTTTAAACTCTAAACTGTTTTTAGTAATTTAAATAGAGACATATTTTTGGACATAAAATTTAAATTTTTTTCAACAAGACAAGAATTGCTGGTAATTTAAAATTAGAACTACATTTTGGTGTTTTAAAAGCTGGATATAAATTTTTGACCATTTAAGAGCTAGATATAAATTTTTAATAAACGGTTACTCATGTTTTTAGTAAATTTTTTTGATAACAAACTTTTGGTAAATAATATGTAACTGTATATTTTTTTAATTCAAGTACGACATATGATTTTTTCATTTAGAAGCTGGACATCAAATTTTGGTTTCTTAAAACTGGACTTAAATTTATGGTAGTCCAAAACATAACATAAATTTGAGTCTTTTTTAAACTGGACATAAATTTATGTTCATTTAAGAACTAGGCAAAAATTGTCAATGGCATAAAAACTGTACTTTCTGGTATGTGTTTTTTTCTTTGGTTACAACAAACTTTGGTTAATCATTTTAAACTCCAAAAATGTTTTTAGTAAATAATTTAAGAACAAGATATGTCTTTGCACATTAATTTTTGGTTTTTTAAAACAGTTAATGAATTTCAGTTAATTGACAAATATAGATTAATTTTTGGCCATTTAAAAACCGGGCACATGTTTATGGTCATTTAAGAACTAAACATACGTTTTCTATAATATTAAAACCGAGCTTTCTAGTGAATTTTTTGGTAACGTAAAGTACGAGACATGGTTTCACCATTTAAAAGATGGACATAAATTATTGGTTTTTAAAAACTGGACATAAATTTATTGTAGTCTAAAAAGGGTCATAAATTGGGGTTTTTAAAACTGAACATAAATTTATGGTGATATAATAAATAGACATACATTGTCGGTAATGTCAAAACTGGCCTTTGCGACAACAAAAAAATTAAATTTTTTGTAAATTTTGAAATGTGTAAATACTTCAGGTAATTTAAAAAACTAGACATTGGTCTTTCAAAAGAAAGACATACATTTTTGATTCATTCAAAAAATGAACATGAATTTATGGTAGTTTAGAAACCGAACGTAAATTTTTGGTAATATTAAAACTGTACATTAATTTATGGTAGTTTGAAAAACGGACATGGAATTTTTTTCCGTTCAACAAATGGTCATTTAGAAAAATTTGGTTACACATGGACCGTAATTTAAAAGCTGCGTATACCTAATTATTTTCTTTATTATTTAAAAACTATGCAGAAATTTATGGTTATTTAAAAACTGGGGCNATAATAAATAGACATACATTGTCGGTAATGTCAAAACTGGCCTTTGCGACAACAAAAAAATTAAATTTTTTGTAAATTTTGAAATGTGTAAATACTTCAGGTAATTTAAAAAACTAGGCATTGGTCTTTCAAAAGAAAGACATACATTTTTGATTCAATCAAAAAATGAACATGAATTTATGGTAGTTTAGAAACCGAACGTAAATTTTTGGTAATGTTAAAACTGTACATTAATTTATGGTAATTTGAAAAACGGACATGGAATTTTTTTCCGTTCAACAAATGGTCATTTAGAAAAATTTGGTTACACATGGACCGTAATTTAAAAGCTGCGTATACTTAATTATTTTCTTTATTATTTAAAAACTATGCAGAAATTTATGGTTATTTAAAAACTGGGGTTAAATTTTTGTTCATATCAAAAATTTACATTAATTTATGGTATTTTAAAAACGAGATTCCAAGTTATTGGTGATAAAAATATTGGATATTAACAAAAAAGAAAGAACTTTTTTGATATTTAAAATCACGCCATCACTTCATGCTCATTCAAAATCTGAATATAATTTGTACGCAGTTGAAAAGCTTATTATTTGAGGACATGTATAATAGACATAAAGTTTTGGCCATTAGATTAAGGATACATTTTTTGTTCATTTAAAAAATGTGGCATAAATTCTTGGTATTTTCAAAACAAAAAAAAAATCGATTGGTATATAAAATCGCAAGTCTTTAAAAAAGCAGTGAACGGCTGTTGATCAGTAAAAAAGCGTGGGCGCAGAAAACGGAAGAGTAAAAAATTAAGATGCATGCACATCTGATCATTTTTTAATGCCCGATTTTTTACCCCATTCTCATTCAAAATCTGAATATAATTTGTACGCAGTTGAAAAGCTTATTATTTGAGGACATGTATAATAGACATAAAGTTTTGGCCATTAGATTAAGGATACATTTTTTGTTCATTTAAAAAATGTGGCATAAATTCTTGGTATTTTCAAAACAAAAAAAAAATCGATTGGTATATAAAATCGCAAGTCTTTAAAAAAGCAGTGAACGGCTGTTGATCAGTAAAAAAGCGTGGGCGCAGAAAACGGAAGAGTAAAAAATTAAGATGCATGCACATCTGATCATTTTTTAATGCCCGATTTTTTACCCCATTTTACCATTCAGTAATCTTTCAAAAGAGTAAACTTATGTCCACTTGTTATCGTCAATTTTGAATACTTAGTTTTCAAAAAACCCGACATTTTTCTTTAGTTTGCATATGCCCATAAATTTATAGTAAATTTTCAAGACCAAGAAATTATGTCCAGTTTTAAATAAGAGCAATTTAAATCGAATTTATAAGTAGCCAACAAATTATTCCCAGCTTTGCTTTATCTCTCTGTTTGGCACACCAACCGTCTAAGCGATGTGGGCCAAGTACAATAAAGCAGAAAAGGTCATCCTCTTCCAGCGGGATCCGATTGAATAGATTCAGGTATGGAGCGTTTGTGTTCATTCGTATGGTATGACCGCGCCAGCGATACAGCGGCTCCATCTTAATCCGCTGCGCTATGTAATATCGTGGTAAAGCTCTCCATCTTTCCATGTATTGTCCGAATTTTGGCTTAAATTTGAGGGGCGCTGTGGGTTCTCCTTCCGAACTTTATGTTAGAGTGGCAAAGAACTCGGGTATAGTGTCGCCAAGAGATGTGCAGGGCTTTATTTATCCCTCGACCCCAGCATTAACAGCACCACCAATAATGTCAGTCTGGCACGCAAGCGACGAATATTTCTATACTTCTTGAAAATATCCATCGCCTCGGCACTCAAGGGTGGCGGAACTAGGCAAAAGAGGTAATTTGCGAAATTTTTACGGTTACATTCCAGATAAAAAGAAGAACCCTTTCTCCTGCCAGGCAATCCATCTAAAGCATACCGATACCTCGCTGATGTGCGAATCCGTTTGGCTGTAAAATATTTTGTAGACACCTTAGTTGGCATATAAAAATAAATGAGTATAAGCCAAATTATCGTTAATGACATAATTTATTAATTCCTCAAGCGTATACGGAGCCCAACGTTTGGCAACGGGCAACCACAAGTCTTCCCTCGAATGATACTCGTATTTCATTGTCAACAATTTGGCAGCAACCAAATTGAACCGAATTAATTTTAATGACCCTCGGTAAAAAGGGTAAACAAAGGAACAACAACAAACACAGAAAACCAATAGAACGAAAACAAAGAAGACGGTAGAAAATAAAAAGGACAATTACAACAATGTGTATAAGGCACAGAGGCCGAAAACAATTGGACAGACGAGACGAGCGAATGGTCAGCCAGACACTTGGACAAGTTGTGCGTAATAAAAAATTGAAATCCTAAATAGCGATTTGGTGTCATCGCTTAAAAGCCTGGCTCGTACAGCGCGGCCGTACGGTCATACCAAAGAAAAACTAAAGCCCAATTGGTGCTACCTTTCAGCGCTCATGTCACAATTTTGGCCGCATGTGTGCGTCATAACGCCAACAACGCCAATAACGAAATCAACATCGACACCACCAGCATTGCCGGTGAATTTTTGCCGTCTTTGATGCGCGGGTAGCGAAAACAAAAAAGCGAATAGTGAACAATTGTAGGTGAGCGCGAAATTCGGCTCCATGTCTGTGGTATGTGACGAGTGTTAGCAGTGGCAGGACTATTGCAATCGAAAAAAGTAGGAAAGGGAATTCTTAACGCCATGGAGCGACCACGGCGTACGCGCGATCAATTAGGTAAACTTGGTTTACGATCGTTTTAACGATCGACCGCGGGTCGCTTAGCGCAGTTTGACAGTGCCATGGGGATTTCTCGATCCTCTCTTTAGCACTTTTGCAATCGTGTTCTGTTCGCTGATTTTGTGGAATGGAATGTATACTATGCACATATGTATGACAGTAAGCGGGGGCATTTTTTTCTATTCAATTATTGTTGCATAATTAAGCAATTTGTATCAAAAATAACGTCAACATATATGTATGTATGTTTACACATTAATTAGGTGCGATTTTTTGTTCAATATTTGCGGTAATTACACAGGTCCACAAAAAAAAATTGACGAAAGGTTCCTCTGACCAAACCTAGTGTAGCATATGTTTTTGGGGTCGCTGAACACGAATCTGAAGTCCGTTTTGTTCCATCACGTCCGAGGTGTTTTTTGAGGTTAGGAAAACATCTAGACGTGATGGACCAAACGGACTTCAGATTCGTGTTTAGCGACCCCAAAAACATACAATAGACTAGCTTTGGTGAAAGGAACCTTTCATTGATTTTTTTTTTGTGGACCTGTGTTATCTTAATAATCCACCCGTAATGCCTTTATGGTAAGCTCGTCGGCTCTTCACTGAGAAAACTGCATCTCGTTCGTCTCACTGAGTGGAAGAGATACCCAATATGCAGCATAATTTTCGGATTCTCCTACAATTTGTGCAGTGGTCGTTGTAAGCGATATCTTGACTCAAATGTGAGAGTCAATATTATCTACCAACACTTTTAGACAAAATTTCGTTTGATGGTAGAGTAAATTTTTTAATTGTGGTAAATTTTTGTTTCAATATTTTTTTGCAAAAAACAATTAAAAGTTGAAAATTTCCGTTCTCTCATTTTTTTTTTGATTATGTTTGTATTCTGCTTCTTATTTGGCGTCGTTACCGCGTAAGCGATTTTGGCCGAGTTCAACAAAGAACGGCAGTCGTATCTCTGCTGTGCCAACTGACGCCAATTGAAAACGCCAAGTAAAACCAAGTCATCTTCCCCTTTTACCACCAGCGGGTTCCGAGTTGAATACTTTCAGAGCTGGAGCGTCACTGCGCATTCGAACGAAATCACCAAGCCAGCGGAGCCGCTGTGTTTAGATGCGCTGCACTATATTCATGTCGTTGNTTTTCATACGTCGAAAGAGGACTTTACTTCTCAATTGCCTACTCATTCAAAGTAGCACTTGTTGGCAAGAGTGATTCTATGTTGGATTTCGATGCTGACCAAGGCGAATTGAGATATGAATTCGCCGCCCTGTTCTCTACTGCTAATGAGTAGTCGAGAATGACGTATATTTTCTACCAGTAGAGAGGGTAGAGAGTTACAGAAACGAGCTACTGGTCTATGGCAAGAATGATGGAATACAAGATTGCGCCGATCAGAGAGGATTTTTGAGAATAACTTTTGTGTGACGTCACACTGGTGCAATTGCGAGAGAAAAAGGCCAAAACGTGTGGCAAGAATGGAAGAAGAAGAAAACATGTTGCAAGGAAAACGTAAACAAGTTGCACAAGTGTGACGTCATGCAAAACAACGATTCTGTCAAATTCGTTAAGAGAGGAATAGCGGGCGTGGGTCTATGGTGGATTTCCCAGAACTAAAGTCACACTGATAAGCATGGCCGAAGAAAATAAGCACGACAAAATCCGTTTAAGGCCAGTGATGGGCAGAGGGACAGACCTTTTACTCAGCACGCGCCTATACAAAATGTAAAGAAAGCTTATGAGAGCTTTGCCCGCGGGCAAGGCGGTGCCTATCACCGCTCTAGAAAAATTACTCCTTCTGACAAGACCATAACCCACGAATGCCAAAAGGAGTTTTCCTGATTTATTTTCTTTATTCTCTTCATAGATTTTCATCAAAAATTAAGCACAAAGAAATGTGATATAGAAAAATTTAAACAAAAAATTATATTTTTTTAGGTTATTGAGCTATACAGAAAAGCTTCTTTTTCATATTCTCTATTTGACCAGCTAAGTTATACTAGTTGCTCAAAAAATTTAGTACATCACAAACCAAGCATGCAATTCAACCTCATCAACAGTGCTCGCCAGCGAGAGAGCGCCTGCGCACATATGGCCTAACATACATACGCTGCACATCCAATCGATTCGACGCACTGATTTCTTGAAGTTTTTTATCTATGCTGAGTGAAGGATTTAAAGCGCGTTTTCTTGTCGTTTGTCGGTCGGTAATTTCTTGATGGAATCACGGCGATCGCAACTTGCCCTAATAATGGGAATGGGAACGGAATATGGGCTCTCGTGACGGCGCAGACACGGCGCTATTGTCGTTTAATCTTTTAAGATGCTTATGTGGCGCCTAAGTGCAGTTGAGGTCGCTGCAACAGCGAGTTCAGCTTTTAAGTGTGCAGATGTAGGACGAAAGAGCGACAGAACAACAGAGGAATGCAGTAGGTAAGCAGTAGTGGGAAAGTGATAGCAATTGAGCGCAGCGCGTAGGTCAAGAAATGCGTTGCGCTTCACGGTGGTCACTTAAAAGTTTAATGAAATGCAACAGCGTTGACAGTTCATTCTTCTTACAAGGCTCATTAATAGTTTTAATACATTTTCGTTAAGGCCCTGTGTGTTGGAGCAAAGCAATGAGTGCGTTCGGTGGTTGCACACCTCCGCTTGGCAATTAATTGCTGCTGTGGTAAATTGCACGCTAGCCAATGCGAATACAAGTGCATGTATGTATGGCGACTGGTGCGCACCAGCCTGCCGGGACTCAAATGCAATTAAGTTAAAACGCCGCTGTGACGACAATTTAATTCAGCAATGCACTTTTGCGCCACGCGTTGCGGTGCGCAGTAAGCTATGAAGGCGCGCATATCAAATGCGGCAAAAGCATTGATTAGAGAGACTGCTGCTTGTCCGCTACATACATATGGATGTATGTATATAGCTGGCGAATGAGGAAATGAGTGCGCGCGTGCAAGCGCACAAGTCTCACTGTGCAAATTTGCTGCCCAGGAGCGATGAAGAAGCGTGGCGCGGCGTGGCGCGACGTGCCGTGGATGTGGCATAGCATGGCGTGTTGGCCCAAAGCAACTTGTCATAATTTGCGATAAAGTGGAAATTTTTATGTTTATGACAACTGGCCGTTTGAAAAATTGCAGTTGCAACAAGTGAGCAACTATAGTGGCGCATTCAATATAAATACATAAATGTATATATGTATATGTATATACACATATGTGCATCTGTGCGCTGCAGAAGCATAAATCATGCCACAATCGTGAGCAGGCGGTAGCAAGTGTGCTATTTATAAAATGGTTGCTATCATTGATTGCCTCCATTGTGGTTGTTAATTTTCTTGCAAATGTTGCAACAAGCACTTTACGTTTACATTTAGTTTACAATTACATTTTCGGTTATCTAAACATACGATTTTATTGAAATAGTTAGGCGCACTGACAACTTTCTTTTTTTTTCATTTTCATATTGGAGAGTTAACAGATATTCAGCTCGAAGGACGCGCTGTGATATCGTCAACCGTGCTTCTAGACGGAGATTGGTTCTCTACCATTGATTGGTTCTTTTCGTTTATAAACCGTTGAATATCGCAGATTTTTTACGAAGTTAAATAAGTCTGAAAGGTATTCAAAGAAGTGTTTATGATGTATGTATTCTCTAAGTCCTGTCAATCCCGGCAAGCGTCAGAAAAATGATTCGGCGCTTTCATGATTCCAACAATCATACCGAGATGAGTTTCGAATGAGAGTTAATTGATATTGTGAAAACGGATATTCCTTCAATCATTCTAGCTAAACTAACGTAAGAACCAGTAAAAGGCCTGTTTCGCGAGTGTCTCACCATAGGGCGATGGGCGTCAGTTGAGTTGGATTTAGTAGGTATGTGAAGAGGTGGTTGGTGTCTTAGGGGAACCTTCATATGCCGGAGATATTTACGTACGTCGGGTATATCGGTGCATCTAGCCCTGAACTGTCTAATTTCTATTTCGTTGTACAAGTGTTGAAGTGGTCTATGAATGTAGTTTGTCTGTTCGATGGTCAGACTGGTGGCGTTCTTGGCAGTCTCTTCTGCTATTTCATTACCTTCTATTCCCTTTTGGCCTGACACTTAATAGATGTGCAGCCCTCTGTCGGCGGCTAGCCTATCAATGGCTTCCCGGATGCGAAGTACGTTTATGAATGAAATACTATATGAGGTAACTGCTTTAATTGCAAAGGTTTACCTTTAAATTGATTGTCGTTTCGCTGTATGCCAGCTCTGCTAATATCCCCATTGCTCTCATACCTCTGCTGGAAATATGCTGCCCGCTTGACGTTCAGTTCTCCGGGCACCCCCTCCAGTAACCACTTTAGAGTCGTCAGTGAAAATTTTTAGGGATCTATCGCTAGGTGTCATTCCCTTGCATCTTTCCTCCTCCTTAATCGTTGTGCGAAACCTTCGTTCCCACTTAAAGCTAGGTGCTATGTAGTCCGTGCTGTCTGTGCCTCCCGCCCCAATTGAGCTGTACGAAAGGGTTCTGAAATTGAATTCCCCTATGGCCGTCAATCTACCTGCGTATTCAGCAGTACAGTTTTCCGGCGGTAAACAGTGGAACTTTTCAAGAGCAGCGCTCCGGTGATGCATAGTGCCGAGAGGAAGCGCTGAACCTTCTCCATTGGCCCGAGGTATGAGGACTTCTTTGCGGCATTACTCCACACCAAAGTGCCCTAGAGCAGTATTGGTCTGACTATTGCTGTCTAGCACCAATGCAGCAGAGCAGATGACAGACCCCAAGCGACTTTGCGTGGTCTTTAATTGAGAGCTTGATCCTACCTTAACTTGAAAATTTCCCACTGGGTCCTTATATCTTATTGTGAAGAGTATAAGGTCTGTTTTGTCTGCCTTAACCCCTAGTCTCGCTCGAGATGCCCATTGGTCAATGAATTTCAGGGCGCTGTTCATTATATTACTGATAGTGTCTGGGTACTTCCCTGTTATTACTACGGCTATTTTAACTGTATACGCCACTAGCTTGGGCGCTCTCCCCTCGAATTCCTTTACAAATTTATTGACCTTTAGTAGCCATAATAGAGGTGAGAATACGCCACCTTGCGGTGTGCCTCTGCATGCCCCTCTGATTACCCTAGCGTCGTTCCACTCCGATCTTATTTTCCTGTGGCCTAAAGAGCTTTTAATCCACAACGAAATAGCAAGTTCTACGCCTATTGATTCCATGCTATTCATAATAGTTTCACTACAGACACTATTGAATGCTCCGAAAATATCCAGAAACGCCACCAGAGCATATCCTTTTTATTCTAGAGCCTTCTCGATGTGTTGCACTAACGAGTGTAGCTCAGTCTCCGTGGACTTGCCCTTAGTGTACGCATTTTGGGTATTGGTCAAGATGCCTGGCGGTAGAGTGTCTCTGATCTGATGGTCAAGATTTTTTTCCAGCGTTTTTGGGAGGAATGAGGTCAGCCTTATGGGCCTGCACTCTTTAGAGAAAACTGGGTTGCTCTTTCCTGCCTTGGGTATAAAGACAACCCTCGTTTCCCTCTACAGTACCGCGACAAAGCTCAGCCTCAAACAGTCCCNGGTGTTGAGGTGATTCCCGTTCAAAAATAAATTGGTAAGGCTGAAGCATTCTAAGTCTTTACTAATACCTTAAAGAGAGTTTGTTCGAGTTAGAGATAGGTATAAACTGTCATACGAGGAGTTTGTATATTAGAATGTTACCATTCTGGTCTTTTGAATTATTTCTGTATACATACATACATATGTGCATTAGAACAATAGCCGATTTCAAAATAAAAATTGGGGTTCCTTTATTTTTGAAGTTCTTGAGCTCTGGGGGGTGGTATTTTAGACCTACCCAATGTAGTATGTACATACATACATACCTTTACAAACGAGTATTACTAATCGTAGGTATTAGAAATTTTGTTACGCTTTGATTTCTGAACACACCCGCAAACCCCCAAAAGAAGTCTCATAGCAAAATCCTAAAGGCAACTAACCACCATTGACTGCATTGTAGCTGACGCCAACTACATATGTATGTACTATTTATGCTCGTAAACAGCAACAAAGTTGACTCATTC
>NW_016169821.1:0-16788 GCF_001687245.7 Rhagoletis zephyria
TTTACCTCTGCATTTGATGTAACTAACTTCGTTGGAAATAAATATAATGGAAACAATATTTTTTTAATTTTTCATTTACATTTTTTCCATATTTGTTACGATTGTCACATATTGTAATCGTCAGACATAACTTCAAAATGATAATATGAAATTTCGAACTTAATTTTATTTGTCCCCAATTCGAAAAAGCAGTTGCGAAGTGCAGGGTATTTAAATAGAAACGCGTTTAAAGAAAACATTCTCCTTCATTAGTCATGCATTATTTGTCAATTAGTTTCAAGTTAGCTTTTTGTAGTTAACTACAAGTTATATATTTTATAGAAATCCCGTAAAAAAGCTAACTACAAGTGGGTTATTTTTTATCAATTGACAATTTTTTTCTGCAGGGTATGTACATATATATATCTGTGTGTATGCATGCACGAATGTATTTATTTGGTAAATTTATGCACAATAATTAAATTCATCAATAACGCATCGATCAATCAATCAATCAATCAATCAATCAATATATGCATCAATCAAGCGACCAGACAGTAAATATTTTCACTGCATCCACGCACGCGGATAAATGCCTACACATAGATGCGTACATACATACATAGTATACCTACGTAAAGGTATTGGGAGTGCGAGCAGTTGAAAAATAAGTATTTGTTTCTGTTACCGACTTTTATTTGATGTTTAACAAGTGTTTGATATTTGAGTTTTTTTAACCAAATTCTTTTACTTACACTTTTTGTGTACGGTTGGGCAAAAACGCTAAATTTTGCAATGCATCGAACATGCCTTCGCTGTATGAATCGATTTTTGTCAGTCGCTTGTTAGCAATGCATTGTTATTTGCATATTTGTGGATTGCCGTGTAAAAGGTTAATGCTTTTTGCATGCGCACAACTCCATGTGAAAAAGTTGCAGGTGAAAAAATTCTTAAAATTTAAATATGAAGTTTTGATTACACGGGCCTGCCAAATTTCACTTTTTCCAGTTTAAGGAACGCCTAGGGGCGATTTTGAAGATTTTTTTGTGCTGCAAGTTTTAGATTGAATGGTCAAAAAGTGTAAATTTTTGTCATTTTTATGATTTTTTTTTGGGTACGGAGATTTTTTAATTTCCCACCAAAGCATCGCATTCTCCAAAATCATTCAATCATTACAAAAAAGATGTAGAAATTTTAATTTAACCCATATCGGCCTGACGAATTTCTTCCTTCGAATATCTTGATGAAATTAACATTATAGCGCAAAATTTGGGTAATCAAACTCGAATTTGTGGTAAAAAAAAATTTGCTATTTTTAGTTTTCGTGATATTACGTGATCGATTAATCGATCACTGGATCTATCCGTATTTTTATTTCATTTATTTTGTATATGCATCTTCATTAAAGAGCTTACTATTTTAAATGGCGTGAAGTGCAACGTTGCATATCTTATTTTAGGTTTATGGTTCAATCTCCATAAGTAAGGTCAAGGGCAAGGGCAAGAAAAGGATATGAAGCGAAAAGACTTTAAATAAGGAAAAAAAGAAGGCCATTCAAGTCACGTGAATCATTGGAACCTGTGCTGAGTTGTTTTATTCTTACAGCATCCCCTTGCTTTGAAGATTTATTGGGTTGATAATCTTCCTAATACTGTGTCCCCAGCAAAAAGTTAACCATCTCAAATCGAACTTAATCACATCACTAACTATTGCTGTCCACACAACTGTTTCAGGTTTACAAAACAGTTCAAATGTAGAGAACAGTGTTCGGACACCTCAAAGTCTATTAAGGAGTAACATTTTTTTGGACCAACAACAAATTTTCCGTCCGCGAGGCAATTTAAGGATAATTTGTTACATATTTAGGTAATTTTTAGTATTTTCTGTAAAGTAGAATTTTTTAAGAGCAATATGACTTGAAGCTTTTCTACCTTATATAAATTTCTTTCTAAATATATTTTTTACTATTATTTTATTATTTAAAGTTCTGCATCCGCCAATTTCTACAGCCATACATCAAAAAATAACGAAGTTACTTTATTTACGTATTTTTATTAAAGAGTTACTTTTTATCAGTCGGATTTGGCTTAACTTTAAAATTGTTTACTGAAAATGGTGGTGAACATTCAAAAAACGGCCCAAAGAGGGGCAAAACATGGGTGAAAAAAAAAACGTAGAAGAGAAGCAGATTTCAATTTTTTTCAAAAACTGGAGTAAATTTAATCTGATCTTAGTTAAATCCGAACACTGGTAGGGAACGAATTTTTTTAATTTTAACGCCAATGACCTACAGATGGCGGGAAACACAGGGTTGTATCAGACTTTCGACAAAGGTGCCTGTTCCATCCCCGATCTGTGCTTCCTTCAACATGATAACAAATACTTATATAGACTCCAGTCGATTTTTCAACACTGAGTTGCGCCCAGTGTTCGATAAATCGAACACGTAACTTTAAATATACGAACTGCTCGTTGTATTGACTTTACAAAAAAACAATTAAAATATATCGATGGTCCTGTGCAATAACGACACAATTAAAAATTCAACAAATAAAAACTGTTGCTACTGTTGGGTTGGCGTTCTGACCAGGGATGGAAAATTGAAATTTTAAATTTTAGGTACCTAATTTGACAATAGAAATGTACCTTTTTGATGGCAAATGTACATAAAAAGTAGCTCACTATTTTGTTAACTTGTTTTTAGTATTTTCAGACAATTTATAACAATTTAATAAATTTATACATTATTTGCATTAATAAGAAAGTGATTAATATATCAGTACAGNAAAAGTAGCTCACTATTTTGTTAACTTGTTTTTAGTATTTTCAGACAATTGATAACAATTTAATAAATTTATACATTATTTGCATTAAAAAGAAAGTGATTAATATATCAGTACAGTTGAATTAATATTCATAACAATTCAATAAGGATACATATGTATACGTATGTATGCACATTGAAAGTCAGAATTTTAATGCTCTCACCCACTGCCGAAAAGTGGTTTTTATTTGGAAATCAAAAAATATTTAGGGGTCGCTCAAAGCACTCAAAGTTTTCCGTGCATTTTATATGGGGAAAAACAAGTTTTCTTCGAAATTATATAGAAATATTGAGAATTAATATTTCTCGATCGGAAAACTTTGTTTCTCCTTTGGAGATTTTCAAAAATATTACCCAATTGTTTATTTAACCTTTTTCTATTATTAAATTAAAATTTTTCTATTATTAGTCCCCGATTAATCTCTAACAGGAACAATTAACGATTTAATGTATGTATGTAGGTTCTTAGCCAACGAAATTTCATGTGCGGCATTAAAACGTAGAGATGGTATTCGCTTAGCAAAGTCAAGGACATCGGTTCGAGTCGCAGCTGGCGAAAGTTTTTATTTTTATTTTATAAAAGGGACTAGAAAGCTTTTTATACCCATTCGGGTACAAAGGCGAGCAATTCGGCTCTTCATAGAACAAAAGCGGTATTAAATAGTTGTATGTTGCTATGCGACTGCTCCCGGATTCATCCCGTATTAGTCGCATTTTCGCAGTTATAAGTAGGACTTTATCGACGACGTTGGTTGGTATATAAACTTGTATATTAAATATCCAAAATCACAGCAAATACAATGCTACAATTTAAGGCAATGCCACCTCCTACTCTAACCCTAAATTGACACTAAATCATTGTCGCAATATGCATACTAAGCTGGAAAAGGCTACCGAAAAATTATTGAAGCTAAAGCTGTCTGGATTGAAGTACAATGAGTTAATGAGAGCATTAATAAAGGTACCTATATATGTACATATCTATATGCATGCATCTCCTCCTACGCCATATTACAAAGCAAGCAAGTGAGTGGACGTATTTATTAAAGCACTGATAGAAGCATAACAATATATGTACATACATATATAGGCATGCATACTTCTACGAATATATTTGCGTAAGGATGTGTGAACACATTGCTGCTGTTACAGTTAACATTTGTCATTATGCATTAATAGCGACACATTAATCATTGCGTGGCAAAAAAAAAATGAATGTACAAAAGGACTTCACACGCATACACTGACACTAATCACGCATGGAATTTGCGAACCAAAACCAAACAAAACATCAAATAACTGTACACAAAAGCATGGCGGCTGGAAAGCTAAACCAAAAAGGTACAGGAGCAGCTGAGGCAGCAGTGGCTTTTCTATAGAACATTGCACCCCAATCAGACGCAGATACGCATATGCGTGCGTGCAATTTCAGACATGTGTAAATTAATGCTCGCCCATTTCGGGAGGGTGGAATGCGTGCGCTCGCACCAGGCGAGTGTGTGTTCTACATAGCTAGCACGCGTGAATGTAAAACTCAACATAATGAGCACCAATTTAGATGGGCAAACAGGGCAACGAACGGTTGAATGTACGGTACGCACACAAGCACATAGTCTATGCTACGATATTTTGTTGCATACTTTCAGGTGCTATCATCCTCACACACACATTCAACGGCTGTTATCGTTTCCCAAACGTATGCTGCAGGGTAAATTTTGACCATCAGGTATGCTTGATTAATGTGTCGACGATGGTCGTTGCCCGTTGGTGCAAGGGCGCGACAAGGCGACAAANGCACATAGTCTATGCTACGATATTTTGTTGCATACTTTCAGGTGCTATCATCCTCACACACACATTCAACGGCTGTTATCGTTTCCCAAACGTATGCTGCAGGGTAAATTTTGACCATCAGGTATGCTTGATTAATGTGTCGACGATGGTCGTTGCCCGTTGGTGCAAGGGGGGCGCGACAAGGCGACAACAGTGGTAAGCTGGCGGCTAGGCGAGCAGACGCATGCACACAGAGCAATAGTTTTCATTTACACTGGTTCGAATGGTTGTTTGCACGCTTTTGTATGGCTTTATCGCAAAGTTTGGGCTGTCAATGCGTTTGAACATTAATTTTTGGCATTAGCCATATTGTACTGCGAGAAGCAGTGTGTACTACTGCACACACATTTCTACATACAGATGCACATTTTTCATTCACGTCGTCTCTTAGGTACATATACGCAACTGTTAGACAAACTCAGCTTCCCTAGCATGGTCGCATGTTAATCGCGAAATTACCGCACATTTCTTGAGGCAATCTGGTCAAGTCATTATTTACAATCTCACAATCATCATTAGCAGCACATATGTATACATTCACTACATCACTTCCAGCTAAGCAGCCACGTCTTTAATTTTTGCGAATTATGCGCAATGGCATTCACCTTTACAACATCCACGTTTTATGCACAACAGCAGTCCGCTACCAGCCAACCGGCTACCAATGATGACTGGCATTATTTATATGGCGCCTAGCTCAGCTCCATTTCTGCTCTATCCAACACATGGGTCCGCTGTGTGTCCAATATGCTCCTTACTTTTTTCACCTTTCCTTCATTTCATTTTTGCTGTTGTGCCATTCCTTTAGTCCACATCCGCAATTTTCACTCATCCAAATGTCGTTAACTAAATTGCATAGATTAAGTGCCTTAACGCCCGGTAAAGCTTCTGAAGTGTTGCTTACCTCGGCTTTGCTGTGAATAACCTGATATTTTGTACGCACTCAGTCACTCTCAAAGACATACATACAGATGTACTTACATGCACATGGCTACTAAGTAATATCCTTTGCTCGTCTCATATATTCGCTTGCACTTTCGTTTTATTCGCTTGGCTGCACTTTTTATTCATTTTCATGCAACAGACTTTGGCTTGGTGACGAAATTGCTAAGCAGCGATGGTGGTGTGCTTTAACATTGCGCGTGAAATGATGAACGATGCACTTGAAAAAGTTAACGTGGTAAATTTTCAGGTTTAAGTATTTAAACGACTGTTGGTTCTACACATTGGAATGACTCGGGTCTTTGAAATCTCTTAACCGTTGTTCCTCAATGGAGCAATATTTGTTCCGTATTCTTCTGTTCAGGACTGGCATCGGGCCAAACTCTGGAAACCTTTACCTGCAGCGTGTTCCAGATCCGATTGAACCCGAATTTTACTTCAGCCTGCTGCAATACCTGCAACGGATGGAGTCCCCTTAGAACCTGCTTAGAACTCATTGAGAGCAAACCACGTCATCTGTAGCCCAATGCTATTCTAACTGAGCAAACAACTCGGCTTCCTCAGTGACGCTCGACACACAGCACGCACCGGCGCCACGAAACACCCAGGCTGCCTCCACGACTCACCGGAGTTCACTTGAGGAACGCAGCCCCAACGCGACCACCCGTCAACATAATACAGACTTAACCACACCCCCACCTACAGGCAAGGACAAACCAACAGCTCCTAATTCCTCACACATTAAGTTCGGTGCGTCTAGCCAGGATATACAGTAATGCAACATCACCTAAATGCAATTCCTGCCTTGGATGTTGCCACTTTAGGGTATGTTCAGGACTGCGTAAAACTCGAGAATGGACGACCAACTTCCTAGGCCCTTGTTGCAGTGCTGCTCAATAGCAAAAACCTTCTGCGACGCGCCTAATACCACCATAAGGCAGTACCTTCAACAGCAGCATACACAGCAATTGCCCGAAAGGCTACACGACAACTCACCAACACAGTCTCCCAAGGCACACGAAGATATTACAATGCAACTGTAATAGACTCTCGAGAAAGATCGAGAAGATAACTCTTCATGGATCGGCATAGAATATTGATAGCTGCGGTCAAAGAGATGAGCATTGTTGAACTGCGCTGGATACAACTTGCACCGTCGAGATCACGAGCGAGATAACAGTGGTGGCTTAGCGTTCACCTCGCATCACACCGTGCAGTATCGTTTTTTTTGAAGTCGGCATCGACTGCAGAGATACCCATCCTAGAATGTCAGCGTATAACTATCCGGTGAGGCGATGGCTTGCTCTAAATATTCAACGTTTACACATCCCCTGTCACCAGCTGACTGAAATCACCTTCGGTGCTCTTGTCACACCATCCAACTGCTGTTTCAGGTCCCATCACTCGAACTTTGTTGCTGACGCGGCTGTTCTTGGAAATGAGCGTGATAATTTCGAGTGTTCAGCTAGCCAGGAAGGAGGCGAAAACCGCCAAAGCGTCAGAAAAAATAGAGTGCTGCAGAAATAGACTATCTTGTAGGCCGATAACTTTCCATCCCCCGGTAGCGAATACACTACAGGGCTTTCTACTCCCGGATTATACGTACCACTTGACTCCAGCGAGGTATCAACATCGCTTCCGTTAAGTGCACAGCACAAGAACATCACTTAACGCCGTAAGCACTCAGATAAGTTGTGACCTTCACCAAAGCCGCCCCTATGAGAGAACATTCCTAGTAGCGTTGGATATGTGAAAGACATTTGACTCCGTCTGTCACTCCACTGCTACTATAAGACATTTAGGCTTGCTTTCTCTTCCAGGGACTCAAACGGTGGTCAGCGAATTATACGATTGATCGACATTTGTCTATAATTTTCAGAGATAAATCCAGTACACCAAGAAGAAATAAATAGAGGGTTCCACAGGTCGATATTCTTTCTCCGCGTCTGTTTTGTTACTATATCTCGAAGCTCACTCAACCAGAAGAGGGAGTCTCTATTATCCCTTGTACTAAATACTGTTTGATAATGTTGTCCGGAAATGGAGTTGATGACTTGTGCTATACAATTCCAAAATATTAGGAGATATCTTCGATAGTCTGCTCTCTTTCTCAGCGCACACAACTGAAATTTTCAATAAAGTACAGAGCCGCAACAAGGTCCTAGAGTCGCTAGCCGGCAGCACCTGGATCAAAGACAAAGAAATGTTGTTGGCAATATAAAAGCTAATATGGCCGGCCGATTCACCGCGTGGTCGCCGGGGACTAGCAGAACGCAATGAATGAAGCTACAGACCTGCTAAAACACGGAAACCCATACCGTCACGGGATGCATACTAATATTCTGATATCGCTGGCGAATTTATTGCAATAGTTGTGATATTTTGAAAATAAGTCGGGTTTCTAAAGCCCCACCAGGCTTACGTTAAGCATAGATTTAGATCCAACTGATATGGAAAACGTAGTTTCGCACTTCCCTGGATGCCGGGGTAAAGCAGCAGTCATGATTTCAAAATGGCGGACGAGGGAGCCTGAAATGATTCGGTGCCTGCCGAAGTATACGACTTTCCTAATAATTTAAATGGATTGCAAGTTTAATTCAACTGGACAGGAAGTAGAGCAGCTCTTCTGTACATGCATGGGACTCTATAAGACCAAAATGTTGTTTTTAGTTTAGTCTTTCTTAGCATGTATTTGAATTGCTTTGTCAAATGATATAGCATGCGGCAGGTTTAACCTGGCAGAACTCTCGCAAACGAAACGGGTAACGGTAGCAATATGATTCATTTATCGTTCAGTTTGAGGCAGTAAAAGTTTGATTTAAGTCATGCTTTCTCTTGCCCTCGCATTTTTGTAGAAAAATTCAAGCTGCAATACTTTGCCCGGGAGGGTCTGACGATCAAGTTTCCCAACGTTTCTTAGCTTAGCTTAGTTTGCGAGGTTTTTACTAAAGACTCATGTATTTATCCGTTGGCAATAAAATATGAATTGTTGTGGCAAATATCTCTAAAATATTTGAATTTCAAGCTTAACAGTTTCTATTGGCCATATTTAGGTTTTATTATAGTTCAAAAGCTCCATATCGCATGAAAGTTTGCACTGATCCCGAATTCACATATTTTCGAATCTTCACTAATGGCTCCAAAACTGCCTCTCGTTCAGGATCTGTGGTCTTTATCGAATTTAATAGGGATAAGCTTCTCTTTTCTCTTTGTGAATATGCTTCGGCCTTCCAGGCCATGGAATGTGGTGGAAAATAGATGGAGCCGAAGGAGGTTACGTGTCTGCAGTGACTGCTAAGCTGCACTTGAGGCATTGGCCCTCTAACTACTTCCAAACTATTTCGGCAATGCAAGTTTCGACTAAATTATGCTGGTAAACATAAGGAGCTTGCTTAATTCTGGGTGCCAGGTAACTCGGAAGTACATGGTTAGGAAACATTTGAACCAGAGTTGGCTCAGACCAGGCATTCCTCGGTCCGCAACCAATTATAGCACTCCCCACTTCGGCCATTGAAGCCACCATCAGAAATTGAACGAATACTTCGCTTAACAATGAGTGCAGGGCCGCAGGTGAACAAAATTCATGTTGTCTTCCATCTCAGAAGTTTTATCGAGTGTTTTGCTCACGTTCCGACGAAATCGCGCAGATGTGTGAATGCCTTTAAGCAGAGTCAGTAAAAATCGCTCAGGCAATTATAGTTCGGTTGAGAGAGAAGAAAATGTGGTTGAAAAATGTATATGAAGTTATTATTTTGGAGCGTTTGAGTGCCGAGAACTTCTGTGATCTTGTCTCCTATACATTACATTGAATGTTTCCTAGCTTAACTTAGAAATCTTATTGTAAAATTTTCCAGTGTATCTGTGCAAATTTTCGCACATAATTTGCACATGTTCACACGAGTGCTCAGGTAAGGTACTTAAGTATAGTTACTACCATTGCCTTAGGACCCATGAACCATTGGATGTAGTATAAGACAGGTGTGCAACACATAAATCAAGTCGCAAACTTGCCGTCGCCATAAGCGAAGAAAGCGAGCAGACGTATTGTTTACGCTGGTGTGCCCACTTTTCTTAATGCCATTTATTTCGTCGAATCCTTATTTTTTGTCGTTTTTTTTCTTTGCTTTTCCACAAACCACCCTTTTGCTTTTAAGCTGTCACCTTTGTTTACATGTACGCCGATATGTGCGCGAGTATAGTTGTGTGTGTTTAAAAATGCAAGAGTTACACTTGCTGCTTGCTCCCTAAACGTTACGTTGGCCTGCTGCTACTTCATGCACGCGATATCCTTTGACTACTTTCGCAGCTATTTTAGAGCTCTATTCGCTTTATTTACTCATTTCAATTCCACACACACACTTGGCAACTTTGAATTGCTTTGGAATTATTTATGTTCGCACATGCAACTGCAACAAGGCACACAAACAAAAAAAAAAAACTGACAACAAAGGCATTGTAAGCTGCAATAGTAATAATACCGAAAGCATATCACCCTAGTCAGCCAGTTTACGCACAGCTCCAACTCTGGTATTCGCATTCACATTCACGTTCGCATTTGCAGCGACATTCTCTTAAGCAGCAGCTCATGATTGTATGACTGTTTAAGCTGCCGTTGAATTGCTTATGCGAGCGTACCTGTAACCTGCATGGCTTGTGTTGTCGTGGGTCCTTACAAAGGACATACACGCATTGAGATATCCTTGACATGGCGGCGGTGGTTTGTCATGAAACGACGACACGACGACATATGCCATTTGAAATGTCAACCTGCTAATGCTCTCTAATTGCATGCAACAAACCAGCGTATACGCTTACAGTCGCACTTAATGCATACTTACACACACACATATCCTTACACATTTCTGCATTTCTTTTATTTTAGTTAATGTTGCTCTTTGGCGCAGATTAGATTTCTTAGTGTTTTCATACTTAACTGCTTTTATTTGCACTAGCAAGAATGAATAAAACGGGTGAAATGAGCTGCAATCAGTGAAAGAGGATAATAAAAAAAAAAAACTAAAGCGCATGTAAACCTATGAATGTGCATTAGGCTGGTCTTAAAATGCATGTGAAAAAGTAAAGTCGGAATTTGTATGCCCTCACCCCCTAGGATTCTTCTATACTGAAAAAAATTACGTCTATTTTTTACCTCCCTTTTATTAGCTCGGGATGTAACTATGTAATATTGATGCGCCTAAAAGATGCAGCGATTTCTATTCTCATGTTACATACCTGGTGACAGTAGGAATGGAAATTATAATAGCGAGGTTCTAGTTTTTTAAACTATAATTTTATTTATTTTGAAATCAAAAAATATTTAGAGGTCACTCAAAGCGCTCAAAGATTTCCATGTATTTTATATGGCGAAAAATTAAGCTTTCGTAGAAATGGTATAGAATTCTTGAAAACGAAAATTTTTCGACCCTGGAAAACCTTGTTTCTCTTCAGGTGATTCTCAGTAATAATACCCAATTATTCTTTTAACCATTTTTTCATAATAACTATATTTTATAGGCCGGTACCCCTAGAAAATGCCAGAAAAAGCAATGGGGGGATATATGTTTAAAAAATCTGTAGCATTGAAAAATATATAAATAAACAACTGGATATTGTTATTGGAAGTCTACTGAAGAGAATTCCATCCAGAAAAGTTGTTTTTTTCCATATAAAATTTTGAGCGCTTTGAGCGACCTCTAAATATTTATTGATTTCAACATAAAAAATGTGGGGTATATTTTTTTTTTTGGTATAGAACAATCTACAGGGTGAGAGCATAACAATTCCGAATTTACTTTTTCACGTGCATTTTTGGGCCACCCTAATGTGCATACAAATATGTATATGCCGACGCATGTTAGTTGTAATACAATATTTAATCCTTAATTTGTACGTAATGAGCATGTAATTGAACACTAACTAGCTCGGGGTTAATTTGTAAGCACAAATGTTTTTCCTAAGTCATTTAAAAATGACAAATACAATCCATTTATGGTAATGAGAATGCTTATGGTGATTGTGTGAAAATAAATGGTGAAGGGTGCGATAACGTATGCAGAGTGAGTGATGTCCTTTAAGCAAAGTGGTGTTTTTTTATAGTAATCCAAGCTAGATACGGGTAGAGCTCTCAAAATTCGAATAACATTTTCTAATTAGCATTTTTGAATAAAACTAAATATAACCCAAATAACTGTAATACGCCAGAGAGGAGGTGGTCATTTACAAAAGGATACACTGAGTTTTGAGTACACTACACTGCACTACACTACTTACACTACACTCTGGGTAGCAATCGAACATCCCCTCCAATGAGTTGTGCTCTGGGCTTGGGACCCACCATATAAAACCAACCCTCCCAAAGAATAATCCAGAATTGCTTCGAACTTAAGAAAGTTCAAATACATGGGAGTTGAGAAGAGCATGTGCAAAAATTTTCTTTGTGCAAATTATGAAATTTTTGCACATGCAGCAATAAATAGCACGAATTTAGGCGCCCGGTGTTAGCAGTCGCGCCTAAAAAAACACCGATAATAATGTCATAATGCGGTCAGTATTCGAGAGGAAGATTCTGGAGGTCACAAATGAGGCGGCGAGGCTCCGCATGGTATTAACCAGGTCGGACACGACTCAGGGAAGTGTCTTGCGGCCAGATGGCTTTTGGATGGTCTCCAGCCAGAAAACTCTTGAATGTTTCCTACAGAAGAAGCTTAAGATATTTTGAACAATGAGAAATTAGCTTGGGCCATCAAATCTTTTGATCTGTTTAAAGCAGCGGGAACGGACGGCATGCTACAATATTCATGCGAGAGAGTCTGGTGCCCTATTTGACAGACATTTTTGCAAGATGCATAGAAAACGGATATGTAACGAAAGCATGGAGGGGGATGAAGGTTGTATTCAACCCGAACGCAGGGAAAAGAAACCGCTCACAGCCAAGGGCTTCAGACCGATACATCATTCATCGTCCATACTAAAAACACTGGAGAAACTAATCGATCTGCATGTTAGAAAAATTATTAGTATACACACAATGGACTTAGCTCAACACGCTTACCGTAAAGATAGATATGTTGAAAGCGCACTTCACGAAGTGGTGGACACTATTTAAAAATCGATGGAACTTAAGGATTACATCCTAGCCGCCTTCCTGGGCATTGTAGGGGCTTTCCATAATGTCCAAACGGAGGCGATAAGAAAGGCACTCTCACGGCATGGAATTTAGCGTCCCATAGTGGCATGGATTGATTCGATGCTCCAGAGCATAATAATTAACGCCACCATAGGCACAGGATCTGCGAAAAGGAAAACATTGTGGGGCACGCCCTCTCCTCTAGCTCCTTCAGATTTTTAAAACGAAGGAAAGAAGGGTTGTCCCCTTGTCGCCTACCCCGAAGATTTAGTGATACTCATCACTGCCAAATTCCTGTCACGATAAGTGAACTAATGGAGAGTGCACTAGAGGATATCTCTAAGTGGGCCAACCAGAATGGATTGGGGGTAAACCCCTCCAAGACAGAACTGATATTTTTGCAAGGAAAACAAAAGTACCCACTTATTCTCTGCCGAAACTGACTTCCAAAGCAAAATACTTTGAAATTATTTTGGACTCCAAGTTGACATCGAAACATAATTTAGAGGAGAGAACCATGTAATCTCTAGCAGCATGCTACACGTGCAAAAGGACCTTTGGAAAGCAATTTGGATTATCACCGTATGTCATCTGTGGGATGTACACCACAGCCATCAGACCAATTACAACCCACGGGCCTTGAATAGTGTGGAGGTGTTTAGACAATGGAACAAGTAACCGGAAACGGTGTCTACTCGAAAGACCTGCAGACCGGCTCTTTCGTCTACCGAATGACTGCAGTGTTTTTTAAGCGGAGGTCTACATTATAGAGGGGGCGGCTTATCTTTAACTTAGTAGTAGAGTTCCAAAAGATAAAGCCACTATTTTTGTCGACGTTCAGGCAGCACTTAAGGCAATAGCTAGAGTGATCGGAAATTGTATGGAAATGTCGCCCACGTCACTCTATACTGGGTTCCCGGACATAGCAATATTGAAGGGAATAAGTCGGCTGAGTAGCTTTGCAGATATGGCCCAGATATATTAATATATAGGAGAAGCGTACTACCACCGTTTAGTGATTCCGTTAGGAAAATTGATGAATACATACACCGTCGCCATGACGAATGACTTGTGAACAAACGAGAAGACTGTGAGACCACAAGATTATTATAGCCGTGATGTAGTAGGACAAAGACAGGGGACATACTGAAACTCAATAGATCTGCAATAAGAGTCCTTACCGGTGTCATCATAGGACACTGTGCTAAAGAACCGTGGTTCTTCAATGGTGGCGAATACCAACAAGTACTCTCTGCAGAGGCTGCCATGATGAGGCTGAGTAAGAGTCAATTGACCAACATCTGCGTCGATGTCCGACTGAAGCATTTGGGTTCACGCCTGTTCAACTGTCTGGGCGAGGTGGCGAAGGTGGAACTGTTGGATCTCCTCGGCTTCATCAGGGATTGTAATTGGTTCAGTAGAATAATGACTTAAAGCTACCCTGTCGATTATAGGTACGTGTCTCCTCGTGACACTAATTAAAAGTGGGCACTCACAATGGACAATTCTGTCTCCGAATAAAGGTATAGAATATTCCACACAGCCCTTCTAACCTATCCTTACTCATGGATTTTACTCCGAACAGGGCTCGAACCCAGGTACCAACGAGTTGTAGTTCGCACCTCTAACCGCTCGGCCGCAGCGGTAGGCGGAAAATTTATACAATAATTAATTTCTCACTGCTTCAATTAGACTGCGCGCACTTGTTGCCCTCTCCGAGGCTCAAGTAGGCATGTGGAGTGAGGTTTTCTTATGTTTATAAACATTTAATGTGTCCTGTGCTATCTGACAATAATCTAAGGCACATTATTTTAATTTTCCTGATAAATAACTACGAATATAATTATACTTTCACACAGCCACTTGGGTAGTAATTTACATTTGTCACCCTAATATTCGACTCATCCTTTCCTAGCAGCAGCAGCAGCAGCAGCAGCAGTGGAGCAAAACACCAAACTTCCACCACATTTAACGTTAAACGGTGTACCAAAAATTTTAGCAATGCAAATTGTGCATTTTAATTTCAACGTCCGCTGAATTGTTGATGCAAACGCACAGCCAAGGCGATGACATCGGGTGGTGGGGGTCGGCATTAAGTGTAAATTTGAATTTTTCGAAAATACCCAAAGGCAAAGCTACGAGTATTTTCCAGGCCAGTACTGCAAATAAGNGCAGCAGTGGAGCAAAACACCAAACTTCCACCACATTTAACGTTAAACGGTGTACCAAAAATTTTAGCAATGCAAATTGTGCATTTTAATTTCAACGTCCGCTGAATTGTTGATGCAAACGCACAGCCAAGGCGACGACATCGGGTGGTGGGGGTCGGCATTAAGTGTAAATTTGAATTTTTCGAAAATACCCAAGGGCAAAGCTACGAGTATTTTCCAGGCCAGTACTACAAATACTGCTCATTGACAACTTTTTATTCATTTTCATTGCCGCTGTGCAATTTAAGTTTGCGCACAGAAATTGTGTTAAATTTGTTGTGAAATTTAGTTTTGAATCAAGTTTTGGCTGTAGGCCAGTTCAGTTTGCGTGTGACTGTGCGAATGGAAGCAATTTCAAAAGTTTGGTGATTAAAATTTTATTGAAGTACCAACAATGGGCAACAACAACGAACGTTGATAACAAAAATAGCGTAAGCAATTATTTTATGAATAAAAAATTCGATGCAAAAGTGGCTATTAGGTTACTGTGTAAAAATAAATTTACTACGCGNACTGTGCGAATGGAAGCAATTTCAAAAGTTTGGTGATTAAAATTTTATTGCAGTAACAACAATTGGCAACAACAACGAACAAAAAATAACGTAAGCAATTATTTTATGAATAAAAAATTCGATGCAAAAGTGGCTATTAGGTTACTGTGTAAAAATAAATTTACTACGCGGAATTCCACTTTGCCACCAAATATTTGGGATTCATAAATGCCAGGCATTCCATTTGAGATTATTGGGGGCAAAAGCAAAGCGACAAAACTCACAAAAAGCAAAAAAGAAAAATGAAAAAATTTTACGAAAAAAGTGCTTAAACAAAACCAATGCAAAAGTCATTAAATTTCCAACGCATTGTTGAAAGTCAATGATGCCAACGTGTCAAAAANGCGGAATTCCACTTTGCCACCAAATATTTGGGATTCATAAATGCCAGGCATTTCATTTGAGATTATTGGGGCAAAGGCAAAGCGACAAAACTCACAAAAAGGAAAAAAGAAAAATGTAAAATTTTACGAAAAAAGTGTTTAAACAAAACCAATGCAAAAGTCATTAAATTTCCAACGCATTGTTGAAAGTCAATGATTCCAACGTGTCAAAAGCACACATACCTCGCCTATACTATATTTGCATTTATATACAAAAGAAAAAAACAATAATTTTCCAAATTCCGCATTGGAAAAGTGGCTGTAGGCACTTTGTTTTGAATTTTTGCAAACATTTTTGACACTTCACACGAGCGTACGGAGGCGCACTAAATGCAAACCATAAGCGCTCGAGGGCATTAAAAAGTGAGAGAAAAGAGAGAGAAAGAGAAAGTGGCAGCGCATTTAAATGCATATGAAAGAGACATAGATTCGCATCGGAATTGTTTGGGTGCTTGCGAGGGCCTTTCATTGGTTTCACCGTTTTAAGTGTTGACATTTCACAAACGTCAGTGGTTGTCAGTTGCACGTGTGTATGCGCTCCATACTTAAAGAGAGTGGGGAGTGTATGAGGTAAGTACTACATACATACATAGCTGGTGGGGTCTAGCTTGCCATATAATTATTGATGACACTTGGCTTATGTTGTACAACATCAAAAACAGCAATAAACACAAGCATGTTGCATACGGTAGCTATCAGGCAACAGTCAACAGCCAACAGCAATAACAACAAAAACGCAACAAAACAAAATATGCAACCGGGCAAGAGTCATAAATCAGTTGGTTGAAATCAAATACGAGTACTATATAAAATATTTTTGATTTTAAATAACACATTTGGTCGCAAGTAACGCAGGTGCCGATAACCCGGCAATGAATCTTACTAGCTGGCAGTTGTGACCAGGCGTTACGCTCATTGGTACTTACTGCTGTGTCTAGGG